>NC_086331.1:2164358-2464358 GCF_032445375.1 Bacillus rossius redtenbacheri
TCGGTGCCATTTAACACTTTCGAACGGAGAACTAAATTCCGAAAGAAAGAACAAGAAAACAGTTTTGACATATTGGTGGGCAAATTTAGCTCTAAAAGCATTGTTTATATGGGAGAAAGCTGCAAGTTGCTGGTAAATCTCCTAAAAAAAAATTTTGTTGCAATTTTACAGTTTTTTCGGGGAAACTTTGACGCCAAAGTCTGTGCTCCTTTGTCAGATAAGCTATTTGCTATTAGAGTGAGAATTCAATGAACGCACTGGTGGTGTAAGTTAATGCAGCAAAGGAAACGGCCCATAGTTTATTTATTTAATATATAGCTGCGATTGGGTACAAAGTGCCCGGTGGCAAGCATTCTCCTTACTTTCCCCTCACTCTCCTTCTGAACTGGTCCACACTCCTGCCGACACACACTCCTCCTCCAGCCTATTCCATTCCCCTACTGTCCTCACGACCATCGCATTTTTTCCCCTTTCTGTTCTCCTCCTCTCTTTGAAAACCTTCCTAGTATTTTCCTTCCTACTTCTAGGCATTCCCATTTTGACTTTTCCCCCCAGCTCGCCCCATCCTCCCACTCCACTCAGCACCTGCTACATCTTGACCAATATCTCCTATCTTCTATCCTTTAAGCTCTCCCATCTCATTCCTATCATCATCTCTGTGGTACGGGCAACCTTCCAGGCAAGTTATCGCTACTGGTTTCGCGCGCCTCGGCTGAAGCAGTGGAGTAGTAGGGGCGACCACGTGACAACATGACCGCTCACGTAACTGCCATCCGTCCTTTCGTCCCCACCAAAGTAGGAGTAACTTGGACCTTCTGGGCGATTTATTGGAAGAAGGTGAAGTACGCCCGAGGAGTATATATACGCCCGATCGGAGCATAGAGCACAGAGAGTACAGGAGGAAGTAGCAAGAAGCACACCTCCACGATCGTCGTCCTGCCGTCGCCCAGCCAGATACCAGGAGCGTCACTATGCCCGAGCACGCATCGAACATCGTAAGTGGACTTAGTCTCCGGGACTGGTAAGCTCAACTTGCATGTTACTATGGAAGTCGGACGTAGCCCAGTCGTCGAGGAGGGACCCGGAGTACAGTGATGCGGAGAGGGACATAGCGCGAAGGTAATCGTTGGTGATTTGATGCGTCAACTCGTGGACTGAGTGGGGGACTTGTCGGGCGAGTTTTATGTGAAAAGTCGTTCTACTGTTTTGGGATCTGTGGAAAATGGACAGTAGCACAGGAGGTCTGAAAATGCTCGCCATTGATGTGTTATTTTTACTCGCTGGGCGAGTACGAGATTGTGAGCGAAACTCTGAAGGAACTAATCGTGGCTTATGTGTGTGACTGCGGTGGTTGGTTCGTGGCTGGCATGTCTTGGCAGTGTAATGATATACCCGACTTTGACTTTCTTCCCGAAGTGACTTCTGACCCCGAGGCAACTATTACTGACTGTGTACGAGTGTTGAGGTGGTTACGCCCCCTGGCTGGAGTGTGACAGGGGCGGACATGCTGGACGGGGACCAAGAGGGCTGTGGCCTGCTCTTCGCGTCGCTGTGTCGCAGCGCGGCTCCAGTGCTGCTGGGGCTGGAGAGTGCAGTCGGCAGGCGAGCTGGTGGAAGAGACGACTCGCCGAGCGAGCCGGGACAGGACGCCCTACGAGCTCTGAGGCGAGTGTCCGGCCAGTTTTCACCCACAGACTCGAGGGGTTTCATTTAAAGTCGGTAGAGTTTTTGCGGGTAAAATATATTGACGTTTAAGGCGTTGTACACTCAATATAAATGTTTGAGGATAGTTTTAATGTTTTAAATAGTTGGTTCATTTAAATGTAATTATTGTCTTCAAGTCATTTTAACATTTGTTTGCCTCAGATATTTATTCTTAAAATATTACTCGCTTGGCGTAGTCTCATTTAATGTATGCTAGTTTTCTATTCGTTCCAGTCTTGCTATTGTAAATATGGGAGGCAATAATTATTTTAAACATAAATATTCACTTTGATCATTTTTGAGAAAAATAAAATTTCACTATATGTTAAAAGTTTATGTACGACTTGTTGGTAATAATCAAATGGTTTTTGTTGATAGGCAAATGTTGTGCGCGTCCTTCAGCATGTATAGTAACAAAGAACATTTACAGAAGACCAATTGAGTGCTCGAGTGTTTACCTGTTTGTCTTTGTTAACCATATATTTGCATATAATAAAATGTGCGACTCTTACAAGTCATTTCTTTGGTTTCGTCCGAACACAACCCTTTCTTGTTTCCCCTCCTGGGGGAGGGGGGCGCAACAATCGTGGGGTGATAATTATAACACCGTATGTGATTTATTTAATATAATAATAATTCGTGACAAATAATTACCATGTCAAACTAAAACAGGAAAAGCATTATACAAAAAAATATATTTAGTTACACAGCTAAAATAATACTCATATAACACTGATTAACAAAAAATGATTTTTAAAAGTAATTAAAATAATACGTACTTAAAAAAAACACAATTTTTTTGCAAACATGACCAGTGGCGTAGTGCACAATAACCTCAAACCCCACTATGTTGACCTCTGCCCAAGTCGGGGTGGCGTCAGGCGCAGGTGGGTCCCTACCACCACGACCCGCCCATCCCTGCAGCATGGCAGGGTTACACCTGAGCCACACGCCGCCACGTGGAGCCCGCGGCCCGCCAAGTTCTCTGCACCGTCCGCAACTTACTAGCGTCAGAAATGCGTTTGACAACAATGTTTCACGCAAACGTTTAATTAAAATTCGGTCTTGAAATTGTACTCCCATCGCGCCCAAAGAAGTTTCAATTCGAAAATTAAAAAAAAGCCAAATAAAGGCTTAGTAAATCCTGACTGAAAGTGGTCCAAACAGCAGGAAACAGCCGGCGGGAGCGCGCGGCAGACTGCCAGGCTGGTTGTCGCTGCCTGGTCGCGCGGGGAAAGCGGGGCGAAGGAGGGAAGGCTCGGCTTGATGCAATTACCTCGCAATTACCGGCCATTGGACGCGGGTGGAGGCGGTAATTGGCTGATTGCACGACGCCCAGACCGGGGAGAAGTCGACGAGGCTGGTTATGATTTAGGTCCGGCGATGGTGTCTCACCGCGAGCGAGGGCGCGGTGCAAAAACCAGCGGGCTGATTACGAGCACACACTTTGCGTTATAAGTTGCGATAAATAACGAAGGTTTGCGAAGAATATCGCAGGAACCAGCAACGTGATTACGAACACATCGTGTTTCGTTAAACTTCGAATATTGATGACGTTGTGGCGGTATATATCGCAAACTTTGATTACGAGCACACTTTTCAAGTGATATTTATCGCACCGGAGCTACGTTATATATCACGGGCATTTCAAGTGGTGATACGAAGCGATTGTGAGGTAAGTGATATAATTACTCTTAAAAATAATGTCCTCCCGTCCTAAAAACGGCATTATAATCGCACATTATTGTTTTAAATATAGTCGAGTACGATGTAAAGCGATGAAGTTAAACGAAAACAATTGTTTTAGGTTAGCGTGTGTATATTTAACACGCGAACATTATTTTTAACATGCTATTTATGTTTATTAATTGTACCATGAAATCGTTGTTTTCAATGCATAGTTTGTGTGGAATAATTATGAAGTGGTTTAAATACGATCAAAGTAGGTAAGAAGAATAAATAAATGCCGTGTCATAGCTTATCAAATTAATCCTAACCTAAAGAGCGATATTATTTACACGCACATTATGAACATAACATAGCTATAAATAGTTCAAATAGGCTGCTTATGCATATTTTGTGTTTGAGTATTTGCTCAACCGTTGCCTACGAACGGCTCAACATGCATTTTTGTTTAATCTGTGCGCTTGTAGACTTCAGACAGTAAATGGTATATTTCTCTATTTAGTTTCAGAAAGCTATTTCCGGCCTCCTTGTGTGTTCAATTGTGCAAGAAATTTTTAATTTGTGCTCATTCATTTACATATTGGCTCTATTACCTAAGTGTGTTAACATAGGTAATTGTTAACAAGTGGGGCTGATCATAAAACAAATAACTTGATGAATAATTTATTTAGGAATTCCCCTCCTTAAGCAGGATGATTCTATTAAATAACATTTCGAGCTTTTATGTAGGGGAGGCGAGGCTTTATTATAAAAATAAGTTTATGAAAACGGTAATTTTGAGTTCCTATTATTAACCTTGATACTTATTTCTGTTGAGATATTTCAAGTTGTTTACTGTTTAAATTGTTGGTTATGTGTGGTTAGCTACACTTCAAATACTGCAAATCTATTCATGTCTACATTTGGTTAGGTTAGCTGCATTTTAAATATTGTATAATGAGGTAAATCTGGTGAAAAGCTACTTTTCCATATGTTTTTTTTTTAATTTATTTATTAGTTTTCAGACATTGATTCCAATAATTAACATAGGCTATCAATACTGTAACATTGTTTTACTAATAGAAAATTAAGCTTACCTCACCTAACCAACCATCCACACATATTTTGTAGTACAATTAATGTAACTAACCTATCTTAACTAACCATTCACACAGATCCACACTATTTTTTTGTTATTTTAATTCATCTAACTTAATGGTGGGAATGGCTGGTTTGATTAGGTTAACTAGTTAAACAGGCGTCCTGAGTCAGTAGCCACTGGGCAGGTTGTAATTCACCCGAGTGCACAAGAGGATCGTGGTTATTGAAATCGCGAATTTTTCCAGAGCCTACTTATTGCAGTCTAATGAGCGATCAGATAATACATTGCTCTATTTATCATCACCCGTTTTAAGGAAATCCTAGATTCACTGTACCCCGTTCAGTCCCCGAACATGTCCGAGGTTCGTTGCTTGCCTGTGACACTTCACGGTCGGAATAACAGAAAGAAAAATAGAAAAAAATTTGATGTTGCTGACCTAATACCCACCCCAAATTTAATTTTATTTGCGACTACTTAAACAAGCGAAACCCTCATCGAAAAAAAAATAAAGGCCATTATTTGTGAGAAGTTTAATAATTGAATACGATTTTACACATTATTTATCCAAGTGGCTTAAATCAATTAACCTCTTATTTTATTTATGATCTCCTATACGTGCGTGATCCTACCCTCCTAAAAAAATCGAATAAAGTTTTCATAGGATTTTATTTGTAACTGAAGATTGCACGAACGCGGAATATTCGGGTGTCTAACTCGGTGTCAATGAAAAGTATGTTTAACATTTCTTTCCTCAATTATGAAATAAATTTAGATCTTAATTTAGGTGGATGGAAGGATATAACTCTTATTTTTTGTGGGATATATGTGTATTAAGATAGCTCAGTAAATAATAATAACCATAACACATAATTCTTGCCAGTGAATTTGCTTCTTTTATTTGTGAAACTGAACATTAAAAAAAAATTGATTAATGGCAATAAACAGTCTAGTAAATATAGTTACTCGATTACGAAATAATAACAAATAAAGGGACCACTAACACACTAGAAGTATCGAATTATAGATATTTACCTTCAAAAGCCATTCATAAGCTAATTCATAATCGAATACAAATGGGCTTTGTTATTTTTTCACGCTTCTAGACATACGTATAAAAAGGAAACTCTAAGGATATTCGCCTGACTTTGCAATCAGTATCATAATGGTCATTGCAGGTTATGTCGACTCTTGTACCGTGTTTATAGATTCGGTGAAATGCTGTTTGCCAGCGGAAGCTACAGGCAATGAAGGACTTGGGAACAAGGTCACTTAAGTAGGCCACGTGCTTTCGCTGTCTTCATTGGCACAGTTTTCACCTAATTTGATCCGATTTTCACTGACAGCTAGGATGCAACCTTAAACGAAGATTGTGTTGTACTGTAACAGTTTTCCGGTGGTCTTTAAAGCGTTACCTTTGTTGGGGGAGGGGAGGATGGCTTAAAAAAATAATACATTAAGATGGAGCTGCAAAATTCGTGTTACAAATTGGCAACACACTAAAAGCCTGCAAACGCGGGTAAATACATTTTAACGATGCCTAGGCACATGTATTTTTCGAGACTAGCTGAGAGTTAAAAAAAACTTTAGCATTGTCTGTGTTTCGTGATTGGTTGAGTTTCTTTCTACTGTTATAACGCCAAAAACAGAGATTCAGTGCGGACGCAAACGCGTCCTGAGTTTCTCGGTCAAATAAGGTTATGGCTTCTCTTGCAGACGGCCGCCAATCACAAGGAAGAAATCGCTGGCGCAGGTATACCTTATTGCAGTCTAATGAGTGCTAAGGTTTTTTTTCCGCCAAAAAGGCCTGCAGGCCAATAACAAACACTACTAACGTGTTAACCAAGCACCGTTCCAATAATTGACAAAGAAAGGAGGGGGGGGGTGGTTTGGGGGCGATAACTCCTTCCGAGCAAAAATTTTTATTTTATTTTAGTAGGGAAATATATGTTTACTTGCATAATTGAATTAATTTGTTAAACTTTTCTTTTCATTAAAAGCGTAGGAACATTCTAAAGTTCAATATTTTAGACTATATATTGTTTAAATATTCCAAGGTCAATATTCAGAATTATTATATATATACGGAAATTTAGCGGATTGATTTAATCGCAAGATAGAACGGAATACTTCGCATTCTTATGACTGGACCGCAGTTATTTGGACACGCCCCTCTACGACCGTGAGTCAACGATGCACAGCTTGGAAAGAAGTAAGCGAATCAGGTAGTGCCAACTGACAAGAATAAAAATATCCTCGCTAAGAAATGAACAATGGGAAAACAAACGTTGGTTGAGCACACCGATCACTTTGAATTTCACCCTGAGGCCAGACGAATTCACAAAATTTCCGGGTTTCTATGAATTATTTAATGTCATTTTTTTTAGCTGCACCTTTTTTTTTACAGGCGCCTCTCCCGAAAAGTCTTCCTGGAGGCCCCGCTGTGACGTGGGCAACCAGGATAGAGATTGGCATGTGGCAGCAGCCGATCAACAAATGAAACTTCCCCGATTATGTACGAGGATATGGCTTCCACCCTAGTGCCAGTAAATAGCGTGAATTCCGTAGACCTGAATACATAAGAAGGATACACTTAGGTATACTTACAAAATCAGACACGCTACCTTTTTATATATAAATTATGTTGGTATGTATGACGTCGATAAGCTCCAACACAGTGGCACATCGAAGTGATTTATCATGGAAAAGGTTTTTATGCTAACCATTATTTTGTAATTAGCAGCTAGATTGCGCTGCAGCGCATAAACGTCTACACAGCTCAACCGATCGCCATGGATAAACAGAAAATCATAGGTCATAGAAATACAAGCAGAAATTGCGTGTCGTGTCTCTATGTTCACCACAGTGACATACAGCACTATCCTTTTTGCTTTAACTCGTGAACCTTATATCGCCCTGTGTTCAGCCCGGGCAACGCCGGGTACTGCAGCCAGTACTATTTAAAATCATGAATCGAAAGACATTTAAAAAAGAAAAAAAAATCCGTATTTTCGAATTCTCTTTTTTCAATGGAATCAGAAAAATATTAAACTATTACCAATTGTTACAAGAATACAAATGTGTTTTTTTTATTTCATCTGGTAACAGTGCTACTACATACTTACTGCATCAACATGTAACAATGTTAAAATAAGAAAAATATTATCAGCTGAATAAAATTTTCATAAATAAGGTTTTTTTTACTTTTACCTCATGTGAGACCCCTGCAAAATTAGGAAAAAGGTTAAAGAAATTTTACTCTTTTGTGTAATAGCCCGCTATTCTTACAATATACCTAGGCTACTTATTTATTATTAGCTGGAAGATTAATACGCAGACTTTCAAACATGAAAATGTAAGAATTAAGAGTAGGATTAAGAATTAAATAAAAATACTTTTTTACGTTTATTTATTTTTAAAGATTTTGAAATTTCGTTGTTTTCACCATGGCACTTAGGATATTTTTGTTCGGTTCTTCAGAACACTGACATGAGCAGTTGCTTAGTAATGAGCAGGGATCCGCAAACTTCGCGTTGTTTTCTGACACCATGCTCAACTCTACACACTCGCACAGTATTAACGCGGGGCGCCTTCTGTTCGTTGGCTGTAAGGGCAGTATGAATTTCGAAATGTTGTGATTGGTAGAGACCGGAAAAATTCGCGGATTCATTTCGCGATATGCTGAAATGCAAATAATTGTAACTTTATGCAACTCCTGCTATTGGCTCACTGTTAACCTGGAGGACTGTGGGCCAACTATAGACCCTCAGTCGAAGCAGTATCGAATCACGAGTCTCCCAGTTGAGACGCCTCACAAGTCAGTAGCTAATGAACAAGTGAATAACGTCACTGCTTTGCGGCAGCTCTTTTGAGCAGCCGTTTGCCACGTAGGATTCGTGTGATTGGAATTTGTTGAAATTATTTTTTTATTCATCAAGTTCATGGGAGTGTCCTGTCATTCCTACTTTCTGTCTTGTTTCGCGACATTTCACAAAACAGCACGTACAGACCTCTGCAGTTTTCACCGGTTGAGTTCCGAGAATATGTATGCTCCATGGTGATGTGTGCTTTACCCCTCGACACCTGCAGGCGACAAGGACGCTTCTTGCAGCCGCGGGGGGGGGGGGGGGGCACCGCCCTTCCAGGATTAAAAAAAAAAACAAGCGACATAGTATCAGAAAATTACAGCAACTCAGCTACATAATGTTACAGAGAAATTCTTTTTTAAAGTATCACTGTAATCCTTAGTGGACTACAGTAATGTATTTTCTCCCCCTTACAGCCCGAAATGCCTTACACACAAAAGCGGCAGGAATGATAGTCTGTATCTGTTTTTCTAAGCATGTCTTTCATACGAACTAGACATGTGTGTTTCACGGGTTTAATAACATTAATACATTTATATATTTATGACTGGTTTGAACGAAATCATCAAACAATTGACTTAATGACAAAGTAATTTTAATTTTTTTTAAATGTTCAGTTTTCTTTTCTGAAGCAAAATCATTACTTAAATCTATATGTGCGAACGTTTGAGTTCCATAAGTATACTATTCCATGAGATTTAAGTGTGACATTTATTTTATTTTGTAATTCAGTCATGGGAAAAAAGTTACAAAAAAGATATAATGGATATACTGAACACCCTCCTTCACACATTCCTGCCGACATTTGCAAGACAGCCGCACAGTTCCGCGGACTGTATGTCTTGCTCTGTAAGTCGTATTCTGTTTTCAAGTACTTTTGTCGCACTGAACCTGCAATGAAAGATAGTCGGTTGAATTCTGACTTGTATAGTACATATGTGAATATATGCTGATGTATGTGTAAGTTTTACGCCCATAGCAGTGGCGTAGCGAGGATTTGTGTATGGGGGGTGTTAAGAAACACGCCCCCCCCCCCCCCCCCGTATTAAAGCGGGGGGGTCGGGGGGTCCTTCCCCCGGGAAATTTTCGATTTTAAGGTGTAAAATAGTGCATTTTAGCAGTTTTCGGTTCTTAAATTTAAATATTGTAATGGCAAAATTTTTATTAATTTTAATATGAAATTTGTTTGAGTGATGAATAAGAAATTAATTAAAGATTTGGTGCTAAAGGGGGGGGGGGGGAGGGTTTGAACCCCTAACCCCCCCCCCCTCCCCCCGACTATGCCCCTGGCCCTTAGCCACAAAGTGATTCGGACCCCACCATATGTCAGTGGTTCCTTTGTCCAAACAATTCTGCGCACAACCCTGCTTCAACGCATGTCCCAAAATTTGTGGCAGGGTGCGTTAACTTTCTAGTATTTTAAAAATTAGCCTTCTGTTGGATTAATCTGTGACTCGCTATGTATTTTGGCGTGAAATATTCCTTGCGAATATTTCTCACCTTCTAAACCTGTCTAGTGAAACGATTTCCCTTCACGAAGGTTTCTCATCTGTGCTGTTGATTCAGACGCTATCTTGCTGCATGCAGTCCTCTGGGAGGTCTGAATTAACTCTCGCTCAATTAAATCCACTAATCGGGGGAAAAAAAATTTCGTGTGACTGGAATGTACGAAGGCTTAAATACATTTTGCGTACAAGCTAAATAATTTTTATTCCAACACCGCGAGGAAGTTATTGCGGGTTCTGTTTCCTGTAATCTAGAATTCCAAAAATCGTAGAGTTGTTTGAGTTGATGTCAGAGGCGACATTTACGCTTGACTGATGAAAAAGGCCTGGAAATTTCGCGGATATATGTGGTGTCTGGCTGGTGTCTTACTGTAGAACATCTCCTTGTTTAGTAGGTCTAAATAATGCCGGTTGGTAATTGACTGGCCCACAGTCGCAGAGGGGGATAGAATAATTTTGAACACATCATCAAAACAATGGTCAAGTAAAGATGTTTGCAGTTTGACTGTTGACCTAAACAAAATGTCTAATAAATTTCAGGGTCTCTTCTGGCGAGATAATAACTATTGAACCACCTTCAATTTTTAAAAATATTTTAATATTTTTTTTCTGTCGCCACTCCACTTATTGACAAACTGTTTCCCGTCTTTAATATGCAGAGCCAAATCTACTTCGCAGATTCTTTCCACAACAGGCTAGACTCAAACTGTCTATGAATAGAGATTCTTATATAAGAATGCTCATTGGTCGAGGACAAGGTCACATCCTTTTGGCAAATTAAACGTGATTGGACTAATGTTCTCGTGTCGATCGTGAACCAGTTATAAACGAGCAGAAGTGGTTTCTCAAGTCACAGCAATCTTGATGTAGTCCATGACTATTTAAAGGTAGTGAAATCTATCCTGGCATGAAATGAATCTGCAAAATAGTCGTGCCTTTTTAATTGTTAGCATCACAACAATGTTTTTAACGAATATTTTCGTACAATTTACTTTTTAACACTTACAATTAGTTTTTACAGTGTAGGATTGTAAACCGGATTTTTTTTAAACAGGAAAAAATTTCCAGAAAGGCTTCCATTCTAAGGTCCCTCCGGAGTTGGCGATGAAACGCTTTTGTTGTGGCCTAAAATAGTAATATATCTCGTGACCCCAGGGTTTAATCGCCAAGTGTAGAATATATTCTGAACCTAGAGCGCAGTGCGTTGCGCGACCAGAGAATTAGCGTGACTCCGTGACACGCCGTGTGTGGGTGTTGGAGGCAGAGCCGGGGAAAGCCGGATCGCGACCTGGGCTGGCCCGCTGTCCTTGGGCGCCCAGGTGTCATGGCGTCCCTGGGCTGACCTCGGCCTGCCCGCCTGGATTCTACTGTTCGTTTCAGTTGGCTATATTAACCAACCATTAATATGTGGGCACAAAACTAATTTATTGTTACCTATGGAAATGTTTTGTTTTTATTTAAATTAAATGATAATAATTTTTTATAAAAAATATTATTGATTTTTAAAACAGGAATTACATCTCTCAGCATTGTAATATCTCAATAAATTCTTGCCACAATATGATTGATAAATAAAAACAATTTTATAGTCCCACCAATATGGCATCCTAATATACTCTAATTGGCTCTTGTGCTGAGAGTCCGTGACATAAATAAAATATTTTAATTATATGCGCTCTACCGTTCTCCCATGTGAACGACATACTATTACTGTTATTTTTTCAGTTGTGCAGCCAGCTTAATTCTTGATCCTGTGCCAGTGTGATATCGATCACACATTATTAGTTAGTATTTTTCTTGTCAGTGACTACTTTGTTGTACTGCTGGTGTTAGCTGGGCTAGTCGTCACTTCGCATGCGAAACAAAAATCATGATTATTTTGTGTCTCGACTCTACGGAACCTTCGTTCCACGCCTGCCGATAGATAGCAGATAATTCTATTATGTTTCAAACATACACCTGGATTTATTTATCTAATAATGGACAAAAATATACATGTAAAATAAAGTATAACTGTATAA
Organism: Bacillus rossius redtenbacheri; assembly: GCF_032445375.1. NCBI lineage: Eukaryota > Metazoa > Arthropoda > Insecta > Phasmatodea > Bacillidae > Bacillus > Bacillus rossius. Next base: position 2,176,219 of record NC_086331.1, read on the forward strand.
TAGACCGGTTATACACAATAAAGTGATGAATCATAAAGCGAAACGTGAAAGTATAAGAGGAGTATCGAATAAAGTTTTTCTGTTCTCACCACGAAATTTACAACACAGTGTAAAATTTTTTGACTATCGTAGTCCAAGCATGACAGCAATGACAAATTCACTAGTGAGAACTAAAATTTAATATTCCGTCTGATCGACATAACCTGATAGTAATTATCGTAGTACAATAACGTTAAGCGTAGCATATATTTGATTCTCTACGCGCTGATCTTGCCATTAGTGGCGGCTGAACCTATGGCACCAGCGTAGCTGTGATGAGAGAAATTTTGTAATTTTGAATATTTACTTTATACCAGCTTTATGCAGCTTTATTAATATATTATGGCTGGAAAAGTTCAAGCAATGTTTGTTTGCCGAAGTTGTCTGCGTGTGTCGGCAATAAACTATTTTATATCGTCTGACGTGAACACCGGGAGACATATCAATATTATCGGTGTGCCAAATAAATCTTCGAGCTAGCAAATATTTTCCGGAATACATTATATAAACTTTTTTATTCACACAAAGAAAAAATCACAACTTTAAGCATATGTACTTATACAAGTTATTTTACAGCAACTCTGTTTTATTTAGCACTGTGGTTACATACCTGACTGAAAATTAAAAGTACATGAATTCAAATACTGCCCATCGCATTTTTTTTTTACATTTTTTTATATGACTTATTACATTTTAACACCGTAGTTGAATAAAAATTACTTGTTATTTGTCTAAGTATTATAATACATTTAAATACACTTCTCAGTCCATTGGTTTGGTTATTTTTCACTAGGTAGGCATACGCATTTATTTTTTACTTAAATGAAAATAAATATTAAATACACAATCAAAATGATTGGGTGCATGTTTGTCTATTGGCTCGTTTTTTTTAAAATACAAATTTACAGTTTCATTTTCTGTTTGGTGGAAAACTGGTCCTTTAAAACAAAATGAATTTCACTTTATTCCTACAAACAACCCCCCTCCCCCACCCCACCCAAATAAAACATACAAAAATCTATTAAAAAAGTTCTCATCCCCAACGAAAAAAGGAAAGAATTAGAAAAGTATGTATATGCGGGAAAAGTATTTCTATCCCCTTTCCCCCATTAAATGAAATTCTTCGTACGCCACTGATTGTACCCACTTTTTGTTTAGGTTTTCTACATTAACGTGTCCGTAATTGCAAACTGAATTCAAAATCAACACAAAACAACCACGTCGTAACTTCTTAACCTCATGCTGTACAGATACTTAAACAGCACTCCTTGACTTCAATAAAGTTCCATATTTACCGCTAGATGGCAGATGGTGTTAATTGTAAATGAACTAAATTAGTACAATAATTTGACGCCTATTCCATTGCAACTTAAATATGTTAACCTATATAGTATTCTAAAATACTTACGCTTGGGAAAAAGTATTACTGTGAAAGAGTTATTGAAATTGTAACTTCTAGTACACTTTCACTTACAAGACGTTGATAGTAGACCAAAGTATATATTTATCCGGTAATCATTGATAAGGTAATTCGTTCGAAAAACAAACTATAATTTAGAAGAGATTCCTAAACAATTCGGGGATCTCTAATACACTATCCTAACCAAAAAATACGCTTTACAATTAATTCTCAATGGTGACAAAAAGATAAATATAATAAGTAAATCAACAGAAAATTAGCGGTACACGCGCATCAAGGGCCGGACACAATATTAGTATTTCACCAACACAATTCAATAACATACCTAAGATCCAACACTTAAAACTAATATTATAGTAGGTCAACATAGGTAAGTCGTGAATATAAATGGGACACACGGCATGTAGCGCCTGGTCCTACGCCGTTACTGCATTTGTGATGCGGGTATCTTGGCCGTTTAGAATGTATGTTTATTCCAAGTTCCCTGCGGTTCTGGTTATTTATTACGGCTGGAAAAGCTTGTGCAATGTCGAGTTGCATCAAACACGATGTCGCTAGTTGCTGACTGCTCTGAGTCGTTTTTGAAGTCTAATTTCTTTAGGTGCGTTGTTGCCAAAGTTGTCTGCGTGTGGCAACATTAACATATATATACACATAATATGCGCTTACATGAACACCGGGGGACATATCAAGCTTATTGCTGTCTAAAATAAATCTCCGTGATAGCAAAATCATTCTGGAATAATTTTTATAGACTTTGTTTCTTCTTTGTATGACTATTATTAAAAACTTAAAAAAAAAATATTACATTATAATTTTGCGATTGTAAATTTGATAACCCAATAATTTATCGAATTTTCTTGTGCATCGTTAGCACTGTGGGATTATGTGTGCCTGATGTTTGAAAGTTCATGGGTTCAAAGGCCGTCCATTTCAGTTTTTTTTTTAACATTTTTTTTATTACTCATTATTACATTTTAACTCCGTAGTTAAATATAATTACTCGTTATTTAACTAGGTGTTTAAATAACTTCAAATACACATTCAGTCTGTTGGATTATTATTTTACACTAGGTAGGCATATAACATTAAATTTTTCCTGATACATAAAGTAAATCTTATAAACATAGGTACTCGATATAATTGATTGGGTAAACGTGAATATGTTTATATACATACAAAAAGGGTGTTATATTTGGTTTTATATTTTTTGATACACGTTTCAAGTTTTATTCCGAGTTTGATGAAATTTTGCACACTCGACCTTCGAAAGAAGAGGTTTGTCACTGCACATAAGATTCCGTCAAACCACCACCATACCCTTTCCCACCCCAAAAAGCAGAATTTTGGTTATTATTGGTTAAATTTTGTGCAACTGACGTTAAAATAACAATAATATCACTGCATATATCTAAATGTAAAAACAATTGTGTACTTCCTTTTTAGAAAAAACATCTAAACGAGATTACTGAGCATAATGTAAAGAAGTTACATATGTGCAACGTTTAATGATTTTAAATATTTTTATTTAATATATTATACTGTTTTAAAAGCATTTTTGTATATATTAAATACTAATTTTTTTGAATTGGTGCTCTTCTAAAAAAAAAAATTAAATGAAATTCCGCTAATTGTATTTTTGAGTACTTTTAATTCTATTTTATGACTGCTAAACTAAATAGCATTGCGATATTTCAAGTAATTTAACAATAGTTCACTGTTTTGAACAGATGGTGTAGTTAGGTTAGCAACATTTCAAATGCTGTATAATTTCGAAAATTGTTTGTTCGTTTAGCGATATTGAAAACACTTAATGATGTTTTCAAGGACATTGGTACTCAAAAATACAATTTTTGGAGTTTTCATTTATACATTGTGTGTGTGAGTATGGATGTATGTATTTCCAGTTGAGCACCTATATTAGGAAAATACTTTTTTATAAATTTTATCACGTTTCACGGAATTATTTAAGCCATAATCGGTTTAAAAAAATTCATGTTATAAATTAAGTATGTTTCATTGTTTTAAGTGTTATGATCTATCTCATGTTTGAATATAGGTCATTTTTCATAATCATTAAGTCGGTGTCTCCAGCGTTTGCCATGTTAAAAGGTCTGAGTTTCCTATATTTTCCTACTAAAATATTTGCTAAAAACTTAAAGGAAAGTCGACTATGCAGTAAGCTTACTTGACAGTGTTAATGACAATGTGATTTTAAAATTAGAGTTGTCTAGTCAATGCATTAATATTGTAGAGTTTGGTATGCCTGACATTCGCTATGGACTCATAACATAACAAATAAAAAAATGTGTGTGCACACAAAGAAAATTCTAACATTGGTTGTAGTTTTTTGTTCCCTGCTATGAGCTGTCGGGAAAACCCACCAGCTTACAGCAACATCCGCCACGTTTCCCATCTGCGATAAGTCCGGATTTCACCCCGCAAGAAGCGAACTCGGATCGCTTCGGTAGGAGCGAGTGGTGTGACCACTCAAATCAATTTGGTTAAAAAAAGTTTTGTTTGACTCAACAGTTAAGTGTTTTTGTGTTTTACTTTTAAGAAAAAAACATAGATTGTGTTGGATTCTTCCCCCTACTACTGACATAAATTATTTTATAAATAAGATTTCGATACAAGGTTAAATAAGCTCAATTCTTACACTTTATTGCATTGCACATTCTCCGCTTGGATATCCTTGTAGTTGCCGCTTACTCCGCCACTAGCAGCACCTCCTGGAGTAGCTTGTATCTGCTCTTCATTAGCTAACTCTACACACGACTCTTCTGCAGTGTCACATCACTCGGCACGTCCATTTACAACGATCAGTTTTGAATTTACCATTTGCCATTAAAGCCTGCTAAAAAATAGGCAGCAACATCAAGAAAAACTAGCACATATATTAACAGTGATGGAACATATAAATGCAAACACTGCAATTATGGTGAAACAGCCCCGTTCACGCTGGGAATACTGATTATAAACATTTTACATTATTTGTTGATTGATTACAAAATATATTGATTCCAGTATATCGCTGGAGCAGGTTGTTGGAATATATAATTGGAGGTCAAACTAGCCATGATACCCTGTGCCAGTGTGCCCTTCATTACACATTATACTTATTACCATTATTCCAGTTGATGCGGGGTCTGGTGGTAAGGGGGTTTAGACGACCGTGTTATGTTGTCATGTTTTTATTAATAAAGGAACGAGTTGTCAGGCTGTAGTTAGCGTAACGCATAGAAGACGAGGCATAGAGATGTGATATTGGGATATGGATTCTCGTTGGAAGGTTCGTTTGCTCCTTGTTTTTCATTTATTTCATTCCTTTTTAGCGAATTTTAAAAACGTTCTAGGACAGCGGCCTTTGTATTGTTGGCGATGATGTTTTGTCTTCGAAAAAACGGCTATTGAATTGTTGAAGTTAACTACTTCTCCATGGCAATAGCTACTGCGGGCGAATATTCCATGGATCAAGGGAACCGCCAGAGCTTCTAATTTTATTTTTTCAATTATAATCTGAATCTGTTTTTGAAATACGTTATTACAGTAGAATCACTAACAATAAATATGACAAGACAGGGAATATATATATTTTTTTCATGCCCATGAAAACATTTAGTAAATGTAGACACTGTGTTTGTGTTGTGTGTGTATTCTGACAATGTAGATTTTTATTCTCCGCAAAAACGTTTTTGTGACAGCCAAATTTGGCTATTACTAAAAGACACTATGCTAGGGTTCACAAATGTGTGCTGCATCAAGTCAATGTCAGGTGTTCATTGGATGTAGACACATTCCCCTTTCTCTCCGGGTCGCATGTGATTTGGTCAGTTGTTTTATAGTCCTTAAAAATAACCAGTGGCTTGATTATTTTGCGGATTCATAGGGTAGCAGAGTAGACTTGAAGCACACACACAACATTGCCCTTGACAGGTGTAAACAAGAATTGCTTACCCAAACACATGCAATCCTCCAAAAAATGTGATTTTGTTATCAATGAGAACTTTAAAAGGCTTGATTATATAAAGGTAAGCATAGTCTAGCCTGATCTGAAATGAATCCTCTGAATCGAAATGAATTGTGCTATCCAAAGACAATGTTGTAAATGTTTAAAAAATGGTACAAATTTGCAAGATTTTGTTATTTTACATTAGTTCGGTAAATACACTTAAGGAAAATTGTAATTACTTGAACCGGGAAATGTCACTTTATAATTACAAGATATAGTTTCAAGCTGGGGTTGACTGGCTACAAGCAGAGCAAATTTGAGTACAATTGTCTAGAACCTCTTTAACATGGAGTGCCATATATCGGCAGTGGGCGAAACTTACCGAGGACATTGATCATGCCATGGTATGAGAGCACACATAAGTTCTGTATCAATACATACTACTGATTTACACTTTAACGAGAAACCTTTTTGTAAAATTTGTAAATTTCTTTATTCCATGTACAAATGTATGCAGTTCATATATTAATCTCAGTTAATAAACCTTGAATTAAGGTGATTATGAATGCGTAATCGGACACATTTATGAATGTTGAATGTTTGTAAATGTGTGTCGACACCTGGAGATCTCCAGAGAACGACTGTTATTGGCGCTTGTTCTCGCTTGTTCTCGCTTGTTCTCGCGATCACGAGTGATGCCGCCACCACATCCTCGTTAGTTGGTGTCTCATGAGCATGCGCGACAATATCGCAGATATAACAAGCATTCGTGACGGAGGGAAGTCAGCCTGAGGATGGCGAAAGTACCTTGTGAACTTTGCCTCAATGAGCTGATGAAAGAATGGTTGGGAAGGGGGGGGGGGGGAGGAGGAAAAAAAACAGCTGATTGTATGGAAATAATCCCCAGCTCGTGCCCGAACAGTAGACGTGGCTGTGGTTGGAAAAGAACAACGCTGCTGACTGTGGTTGCGATAAAGCACGGGCCAAGTTGTCGAGACGTCTGCCCGCTAGCACGTGACTAAACAAGGCGCAAACAAAACAGCAGCGGTGCATTAACCGAGTCTCACCAGCAGTTAGAGCTGGCTGCTCCGTTTACAGCTGTGTTCACAGCTTATCGGTTTTAATTAGTACTTTGTTCGTCCACAAGAGTGACCGGCTGTTAAATAGTATATATACTACCAAGAAAGTGGCCAGCAAGGAAAAATTATTCCATCCCACTAATATATACTATTTTTATTTTATGTGATAAGTTATATATTTTTAACATGTTAACAGGCCATGTTCACCTCATGTATGACACTGGACTGGGTCCCTGCATGTGTGTAGCCACCAGTTCGATTCAAACAGTCGAGATCTTATCAAGACAAGGACCACTAGCAGGCGCAAGAGGCATCAACTCTACGCGGAACACTGCCCTCACCGGGGCATTCCTATATGAGGAGCATGTCTTTGGCCCCCCTACCTCCAGCTCACAACCACCAGCTGTACTAGCCTTACACCCTACATGGGCCGGCTCCATCCACCGAAATCCCAGCCCCATACAACCAGAGCCTAGATCAGTCGGGGGCGGTGAAGCCCGCATCAGAATAAGATACGCTTCTTCCAATTGCATTCGGGAGATTGGTTAGTGCCCCGGCTATGATGAGAGGCTGAGGCTACTCATCCCTGGGTCCTGTCTTGGATAGGTACTAGAGCTGGCGACATCTCCGTCTCCTCAAACGACTGTCACCTTCCCACACAGGAGCCAGACCCACTCCCGACCATAAATTTTAACGCAACTGTTTTCCAACCCGAAGGTCGGTATCCTTCACAGCTCCACCCAAATATGCACCCTTTAGGGTAGATAAGTTTTAAACTTCCAGGTAAAGTAAATTAAGTCTGAACTGTCAAGGGATTACTCCCCCATTTGATCAGAGGCTAGGGCTACCAACCCAGCATAGTCACCACCTTAGCCCCTGCCTCTCATCTAACCAGACAGTTGGCTGTGTCCTTAGACCTTAGACCTTATCAGCACTGCTGGCACCTAACAATGGGTTTTTGACATAACATGGTAATATATTTAGATATTTATTAAAAATTGAAATATTTAAGGAATTCAAGATTAAGGGGCCCGCCGAGTCAGCGGTGTGCTTGTGTCGGTGAGGCGGGACGAGTTGGTACTTCTATTGCGGTATCGCCTCTGAGAGCAAGGCTGTTGGCGAGCGGGAGGCCTAAGATGTCCAAGTTCTGTCCCTGCCCGAACACGCCCGAATATTCACCTTCGGCCAACCTCGGGTTTATTTATATATATTTCTCTGTTTATTTTAATGTAGCTATACTAACCTAACTAACCGTCCATAGTGTTTTAAAGTGTTTTAATGTAGCTAACCTAACCGACCACTTTAAAATTTGAATTCATTTTTCCTGCGCAAAAATAAAACAAATCCATAGGTTGGCCGAAGGTGAATATTCATGCGTGTTCGGGCAGGGACAGAACTTGGACATCTAAGGCTTCCTCAGGCGCGCAGGGAAGCTATATTATATGGCCGAGAAATGAAGAATAGGACGTAATGCATACCCCTTGAGTGCTATCAAGAATATACCGGCAGGGCGAACACGGTTTTGTTTATCGCCCGTCGTAGGTATTTCGCGTCATCGGTATGACACTTCCCCACTAAAAGCGAGCATGGATTATTTTTCGCCTTCTGGAAGACGCCTCACCCACGACAGGCCCGCCATACATACGGCGGGATGGTTTACCTGAGGACTCATCATAGCCGTCATATGCAGAATCTTCGTCGAAGGGAGTGGAAGAAAACGAGAAAGCAAGGTATGATTATGCTTACATATATCTTATTTATTGTATATATAGTATTTTAGGTTATATAGATATATATTTATTGCTCATTGAATTTATTTGGTTGCTTATTTTATAATCCTGCAATTAAGTCACATTCCCCAAATAAGTGTCAACAAATGCAAACTAACCTATAAATGGTTTCATGTGCTGTTAAAAGTAGTTTCTTGATGACGTAGGATGTTTGTAATAACGCTATTGTTGTTAAAACTTAGGTAATATTCTAATAAAATCTATAGACAAGCAACTACATAACCTGAGCATGAACTAATTATATGAAACTATTGAGACACAAACCTACTTGTGTTTATTATTTAAGATATAAAATTAATACGTGCAATGCATGAAAATGTATCATATTTGAAATCAGTACTGTTAACTTGTTTTAGATGCGGGTGATCTGAAAGGGTTGGAGGTTTAATACTTCATGTCCAGCAAATAATTCGAAGGCGTCAATGTAACAGACGGAGAATGTATCGCCTATAGCCGGCAGTTACGAGACAGCTTGAACTTATTTGAGCTGCGGGGAGTATTTATTCATTCATTCATTCATTCATTCATTCATTCATTCATTCATTCATGCACTCCGTTTAGTCCCAAATTAGGGACATGGAGCAAGTTAAATACAATTTTAATACAACAGAAGTTAAATATAAATCAACAATACAAATCATACAATCATATTACAAATGGTTCAAATAATATAAATTGACTGTATATAAACCTATATCAGTTATAAAATAAATAATAAAATACACACACACAGTAGGGCTATAATACAATCAACACCAAGCTATAATTATGCAGAAATCAGAATTAAATTTATACATACTAAAATTGGTGATCCAAATATTCAGTAATAGTATAAAAGGTATGGGTATGGAGAAATTCCTTTAATTTTTTTTTTAAATAACCAACTGTTCTGAAAACAGTAGTCCACAACTCTTTTTTTTTTGAGTTTGGAGCTGTGTGAAGTGCTGAGACCACATCTTGGTCAGCAAAGCCATTGTTTACCAGTGCACTCTCATAGGCCTATACATATTCTAGAAATTAAAATCTTTTTTATAAGTTTTAAACGTAGTTTTATAGATAATTTGAATGGCTTATTAGGTTAGGTTAGCGAAAATATGTGAAATATTTAGACTTTGAAAATATTTAGATTCCTGAAACAATGTGTATTAATCAAAAAATAAACCTCATACTTCATTTATTATTCACAATATTGGGAGCCAATGCTTTAAATGATCACCCTTCAATTTGTGGGAATTCATTAGTCTGGAAAAGTTAGTGTTTACATTGGTTTCATTAAGCTTATTGCTTTGACTGCCAATAACTTATGTAATAAAATTCAAATTATTAATTACAAGTGTTAGTAGCTATAAGGTTTAGCTAAGTTTTTGTGCTGACAGTATGCCAGACTGCAGCGGGTAATTGTGTGTCACAGGTCAGCTAGCTGCTAAGTGGAGACTTCGCAACTCAACGGATGAGATACCTGCAGACCTTCGAAGAACAAGAGAGCGTGCAGAGACCATAAGTATATTCGCATTATTTACTTTCACTTATTTGCTCATTGTAAATACATTTGACTGTAAAGTAATTTTTCCATATCACATATCCAAGTTTATTCCATGATCCTGATGGTATGATCCAGTAAATATTGATCTTGTGATAACATGATGCTTGGTTTTTTAGCTTTGCACGTTGAAAAATCCTGGATACGACAAAAATGTTAGATACAATGGATAATGATATTAAGTTCAATATGAAAGAGAATTTAGTTTGCTTTCAACTTTGCAATTATACAAAAAGTTTTTGTTACACCCAGGAAGCTTTTGACATACAAAATGAAAACAGCAAGCATCACCTACCATAGGATCATAATATACAGAATCATGGAATGAGATTGGTTACCTATGTGATACAAAGCTTTTACTGATAGTAATAATGGAGGAGTGGTTCACATCTGAAAACTAATAAAAACTACGTTAAGTTCCCTACATATACAGCATTGTGGTATTATGTTGTTTACTAGTAGTTAACCATTTACTTTGTCTGGGTTATATTAGCTACATAAATACTGTAAAATATTGTGTACATTAGTTCAGGTTACCTACATTTAAAATACAGCTGGTTACATGAGGAACTTAAATTATTATAAAATCTTGTTAAGAATATATATATTTCAAATGTAGTTAACGTAACCTAAACATCCATGTTCACTTTTTTTAATGTAGCTAATATAAAAATGGTTAACTATCAGCAAGTATTTAATGTTTTGCTGTGCACCTGTAGAGAATGATAAGAAAAATTGTCAGTAATTAAGAAAATGCATTTTCAGATTTTTGTTTGCTTTCTTTTCTGAAATAGCCCTTTTCCTTGTATCTAACCCATTAAAATGAATATGTATTTTCAGCGAAAAGTTGTGCGATAGTTGATTAACCGTTTACTTACTTAAAATGATAGACATTTGATTCTGTTTCATTCAGAAAGTAGTCTTTGAGGGCAGTCAGTTTGAATTCTTGGCTAGTCTTCTTTACTTTCTTAGCATAGTGTTTATTTTAAATTGCAAGTCAAGCACTTGAAACTGCTCATAGTTACTGAATATAAATCACTAATTTTCCAAATGTATTTCATGATTTGCATTGCAGTTATGTTTGAAATTCATAACTTCCGAAGTAATTTGATGTTATAAATTGAAATTAGTCTGGAAATGGGGTATTTATTCATATTTTACAGACATAAATATTTGTTGTTAACTGTTATGAATGATTGCAGTGAATACTAGGATAGCCATGAATTTATTCCACCAATGTTATTTTGTAGGTGATTTCAGCCTTGTACCGAGCCACATCTCCCGACTCCAGTAAGCAACGCTGAGGCCAGTTCTGCAGAGGAGCGGCATACTCCGGTCCACTGCAGCGCCCGCGACCGTGTGGAGTCGTGAAGGACCGCCCTTTGACAGCAGGGCGCTCAGTAGCGTCTTGTGCTGTGTTCAGCAACATGCTGAGCCACTACAGAATATTGGAACCAGATGTGATAGTTGGCGAACCAATAGAAAGTCTTGTAGGTGATGCTGGAGAACCTGCGGCCCAGGTTGTTGAGCATCACTTTCAGAACTAAGCCAGGCAGTATTTTACATTACCACCTTTAATGTTTTCCTGTTTTTAACCTCATTAGACACAATGCAATAAATTACCAATGATTACTTCCGTGTTTGTCATGTTTATTGTACATGGTGAAGATAACACTTTCGTGTGAAATACCAAATCCATAATGCTATTGGGAACACAAGCGCTGTAGTGCCTGGATTTTTCGATGCACTCTTCTATTAAAAACTATGTTGACAGGTTGCCGACACTGGCCCAATAGTGGTAGTCTTTATGAAAATGTTAGTAGGTGATGCTAGCATTACAGTTAATAGAAATGTCTGTTAAAAATAACATTATCTGTAACATATTTTGTTGTAAATAACTGTAAAGTTTTTTCTTCTACTGTGAGAGACTTGCAGAATTTTTATATTTACGTATTTTATCAATATGACAGCATGTAAAAAAGAAAATATTTTCAACTGATGAAAACCTAAACATTTTAAAGTGTGTGAATGAGCACAAAGGCACCAGAGTGTTACTTGCTAATATGTTAGGGATGCCTGTAACAATTGTGAATAATCTTGAAATCATTGAAGGAACTGGTGCTCAGTGTGGTGGTTTTCCAAAGAAAATTTTTCGTGCAGGTGTCTGATGTTACTATGAATTGTTAATTAAAGTATGTACCTGTATGTATGCTTACCTATACTCTATACAGAATGTAAATATGGGACTCTAATGTTAATTATTCTATTTAGATGTGCTTCACATTCTTAATTAATATCAGAGCATGGTATGTTCAAGTATTATAATAATACAGTTCTCTGAGCAAAAAATAACTTCATGAAACATTTCCCACAGTTTATATTTACAGACACTCCCTTGAATAGTGTAAACATGTGGTTTGACTGTATACATTTACTTATACTTTCTCATTTCATGGCATTATTGTACATAGATTTAACATTACTTATAACAAGAATAATATGACATTTTTTGTGTACATATGCATGTGCCATTCTAAAATATAATTTCTAATGCAGTGTTTCATTTCAAAATAGTATGAAATTGTCTAAGAGTTTTTTTGTGTAATTGTATAATTTGAAGGGTTAGGAAACCCAATCAATTTTCCATTAATATGAAATGTTTTGCAAAACAACTATTTACAAATTAGAGAGGAAATGTATATACTTATTTTTGAACCCTAGATATTCACCTACAGTAGAACCCCTTTTTTACACTATTGAAAGGGGTGTCTGAAAATGTTGTGACATGCGAGAAAGTGTAAAATAAGGGAAATGTATGAAGAATCCTTTTCTCTCTCGGAGAACTGTGATATTATATTACCTAAACATATTGTATCCTGATATACACATAATTATTCATTATTAGTGTCGGAAGCAAATATAAAAAGTATAATTATACACTTTAGTCCTATATTTACATTCTGTAGTGTGTATAGGTAAGCATAAAGTCTATGTACATACTTTCATACTTAAATTTGCAATTCATAATATGACATTTACAGGTTAATAATATTACCAAAAATGTCATAAAACATAAGGAAAGTGTACTAAAGTAAAAGTTATATTTTTCAAAGGACAAAAAATACAGCAAGGTTTCTCAAAAATTTTTTAAAAAATGCAATTTCAGTCAATCTACACTTCATAACCATCACCATCATCTCCATCAGGTTGCTTTTCCTTCATGTGCAAACTGACAATATCATCAAGAGACTGTTCTTCTTTAGTTTGCACATGACTGTCAATGTTGGCATGAATTTTCTTCGTCTTCTTCCTCTACACTGTCTTCTTGTTCCACTGTCCTCATTAGTACACACTGTTCTAGAACTTGGAAAACCTACCTTTCTGAAACAATTTGAAATTGTTGTTGATGTAACTTGTTTCCATGCATAGGCAATTTCATGCACTGCATGCAGAACATTGATTTTTTTTCTTGTGGATTTTTGCCAGCATCCAAGAGTTAAAAATGTATTGACAATCCTTTTCCTGTACTTCCACCTAAAGGCATGTATGATGCTTAAGTCCAAAGGCTGAAGCTCACTGGTGCAGTTTGCTGGGGGAAAAAACAAGCTTTATATTCCTTTAATTTAAATCCTGAGGGTGAGCTGGGCACTGGTCAATAAACAGCAAAAATTTTCTCCCCTTAACACCAATTGCTGCATCCAGAGCATGCAGACGCTGTCAAATATTTTTGATGTCATGTTGGTCTTTTGATTTGCCAAATATTTTGTTGGCAAATTTTTATATTTTTAAAACACCTTGGATTCTGTGCATTTCCTATCACCAATGGTTGAAGTGTTTCACTGCCATCTGAATTGATCATTAGCAAAACTGTGAGCCTTTGTTAACTAAATTTACCACCATGACATTGCTCCCCTTTTAAACACAGTGTTTTGTCTGGGAGAAGAGAATAAAACAACCTGTTTTTTCTGCATTAAAAATGTCCTTCGGGTCATATTCTTGTATTTATTTGTGAACTGCTCTTTTTTCTACACTTCTACTTTCTCCGCATACTGCTTTATGTACAAGGTTATGTTGTTGATTGAAACTGTTAATGTAATCATTAATTCCTAACTGCATAGCTATAAATTGCGCCTTTTCTCTCAAGAAAACACTGTTTCTGGCTACATTCGAGGCCCTTGCACCCACAAACCATTCCTTCAAAAGTACTGCAAGTTACTCATATTTTGATGCACGAATGTATTTTCTCTTAGAAAAACCACCACACTGAGATGCATTTTCTTCAATCATTTCATGATTTTTCACAATTGTGTTGAGATTGAAACAAATGTACCTTTGTGCCCATTCACGCACTTTAAAAAGTTGAGTTTTTAATCAATTGAAAATGTTTTCCATTTTTTCTATGCTGCCATCAGGTTAAAATACGTACAGATAAAAACACAGTTAATTACTCACTGCAAAAAACCAACGCTTTCCCTTATTCACAATATTATTTTTGCCGACCACGTTATTCTGAACAGATGTTGACAAAGATTTAATACCGGAAATGTATATAGTACGTAATCCTGATTGTATAAGTAAGTGATGAACAGTAGGAATTCCTATAAACTGTAGCGTCAACGTAGCGTGCTAACATTTTCTTGACGTCTGCCTTTATTAGGCCAGTGTTGGCAGCCTGTCAGCACAGTTTTTAATGAAAAAGCACTTTGAAAAATTCACGAGCTACTGCGCTAGTGTTTCCAACAGCATTGTTGATTTGTTATTCCACCACTATACTGATATCTTCATAGGTAAGATGTCCATGACAAACATGGAAATAAGGAAGTTATGTAGGTATATTGCATAAACAAACAGCGTAAATTGCGGGAAGCAGATTATAGGTGCGTTGTAATCAACAGGAATTTATTGCATTGCATTTCAATGAAGTTAAAACGGGAAAACTTAAAACGTGGTAATGTAAAATAGGGGTTCTACTGTATTTAGGATATAATTGCAGCTGCGACATAAACTGTAAATTAGTTCTTCAATTTGTCAAACACATTCACTTTAAATAGCTTCTATTATACAAACCATTATATTTATTATCTTTTTGATTTTTAATTCTTTTTAGTCTTAAATTCAACAACAGTGCATGATTTTGACTATTTTTCCAAAGACGTAACTATCGCATGGCAAAAGAGTTGCCAACTATTTTGTTGTAGTCCATGCTTGTATCCTTTATTTTTCACAACTGCTAATACATGTGACAAAAAATACAAATAATTTTTTTGATGTAAAAAAAATTGTGTGTGCTTTGAATTGACAACACAATTTTTTGTGCTATCATTTCTCGTGGCAGTAGTAAAATAATTTGATTACCTGCACGATTAAAATCGCTAGTGCTGTATAGTTTTTGATAGTGCTTATGGATGTTTTTACTGCATTGTTATTTGTTTTGAGTTGAAGTGCTGTAAATGGTGCCTTTTTAATTGTGTGCATTAATCAGATAAAGTCAATTTTAGTACATGTTTTGAAAAATAACTTAATTGTATCACCATTTAGCCATGTATGTAGTTTAGAACTAAGTTATTTTCTGTTGAACGTAACCATATATCAAGAAATAATAATAACAATAAAGCATTTGCATTGAATTTTTAATAAACTTGACAAAATACTTGAAAAATTTTATGTTAAAAATTTAAATATGTATTAAGCTACATAGTTAAAGTGTTAAACATAAATGATATTTTCTCCTTCAAACTTTATATAAATGTGCAGTAATTAATTCAGTGATTCGTACTAAGTCCAAACAAATCTAATTAAAAAATTGGCTAATAAATAATTCTTAACCTATATAACAAACTTAAATTACTAGTCAAGTTTGTAATTAAAATTTAATGCAACTTAGCATATCTTATTTTACGTATTAACTTAAAATACACAGTTATTAATTACCCAGTGTTTTTTAGTGAAATCACCACCTATTTATGACAAGTCTAGAAATTTTGTATGATAAGATGAAATAACTTTATGTAACATTGGGTCTCTTATATAATACAGAGCAGACATGGCATATGAGGATTGGCAAATTCGCAAAATATAGACCTATTAAGGAATAAACATTACGCATGTAATGCAAGAGAGTTTGAAACCATACAAACTATTACCATTGAAACAAACCTTCATATTCGAGATTTGATGTTGCTTGTGAACTTTATTTGCTGTGAAATTTGCAAGATAAACCTCTCGAAAAGATTATTTTAAAATGTAAACATATGAAAGATTTCCAGCATCATGTCCCCTCCTGTGAGTTAACATTTTGACAAATGAAACTGCCAATTGAAAAAAGGTAGCACACAGGGAACAGCTAACAGAAGCTAAGAAATACCTCATAAAGGAAAGACATGGAGTGAAACTGTAGTTTTTTCACAGATGTATGCAAATTGAAAATGTGATACACGTAAACAGTCTTCTAAATGTTTGTGCGGTAGATTGTATTGTCAAATTTTTTTCACTATTTTGTTAGTTATTCTGCAATATAATAATTTTTGTTATGTATCTTTTCATGACTAATCTAATAAAATGTCCAACTTATAAAAGAAAAATAAGGTAAACTGCAATGATCATTGCTACGTATCAGCCCCTTGTGGTGTAGTAACTTCTGGTGCTTTTTCTTGGTGATGTTTGTAACACAGATTTGTTTTAGGAAGCTTAGTAGCTTTGGGGATATAAGTTTCCTCAAAATAATGATATTTTGTGCATAATAGATGGGTGTTGTCAAAATACTTTTGAAAATGGTGCTATTAAAATGTAATCTGTTGTACCAAATTTTCCTGAGGCACGTTTTTGCACTGTATCATTTGTTACTAATTTACCCACAGTACATTAAAATTTTCTTGCTATTTTTTAAGAACATAAAAGTAATGTTGGTTTGTTAAAACACTTGACATGAATGTAAAAAAATAGCAAATACTTCATACTAGTTGTGTTTTATGTCATGAAATAATTATTTATTGATCTAGTTTTAATTAGCAAATTTCAATTGATTATATTTATTTTTCGTAATCAGAGGTTAGTTTACGATGGTGCCCTACAATTAAAACTGTTGTGCTATTTTTTCTCAGGCAAGGATGTTATTTACCATTGAAATGTCTCATGTGTGAAATAGCTATAAAGTTGTAAGCTGTATATTTTATTTTAAATTTGTACAAATAGTTATTACATGACTTCCAACTTTAATTAGTAATCAGAAATTAACATTTGCACATGCTTGATTAAAATTTAATTATGCATTGTTTAGTTGCTATCATGGTAACAATTTGGTTGCAGTTACTTAAGTTTGACTGAATTACTTTAGTTTTTTCACAGTTGACTTAATATCTTTTACACTCTGTAAATTTTATACTTACGTGTTTACATAGTATTACAATTAAAATTAACTCCTGCCCTCTGCTTTAAATTTAAAAATACAGAAAACAAAGCCCAGAAGAAAAAAAAAATGTTTGTGATATATAAAAAAGCTGGTTAGCAGTTTCTGTTAAGAGCCCTATAAATTAAAATTGTCATATCAAATTGGAAGGCTTACGTTTCCATAATTTTTTTTAAAGGCGGTTAAAAATATTGTTTTGCACATACTTCATAACTGTGTGTATTTTTTCCTTGTGCCTGGCAGAATAGGTCCACAAATGTTTAGTTTTTATTCATACCGGTACCTGTTAAGAAGGTTTTATCATAGATTAGTTGGAACAATTGCATTTAATAGTTATATATAGTATATAAATAACATTGTGAGGTATTATGTTGTTTTTTCTTTCTCGTACTGTCCACATATGTTGCAGGTCTTTTGTCTCAGGTGTTGCAGCATTATCTGTAATTGTTTGTAGTGTTTTATGTAACATCCATTACTCACAACAAACTTTTTATTTCATCGCAGATAGAAATTTTTTGTTAATATCTGAAATTATTAATTTTGATGTAAGCAGTCTGGTAAACTAACAAATTAAGAAACACTATTGGCCATTTTTACAGTTTGGTATTGTTTAAAGTTCTGTAGAGTATTATGTTGAGATGTCATATCATCTTAATGTAATTAGTTTTGATTGGGAGGTTATTTATAAAAAAAATTTGTATACTGTATTTTTTTGTATGAATTGTAAATAAATAGTTTATACTAATAAAGTTTATTCTGACAGTGACGAGAAAATCCTTATCATTAACTCCTGGTTTGTGTAGATATGTACCTGCTGGCAATGGTTTCTTAAATCATCACTTCCAAGATTCCCTCAATATTTTCCAGTTGGTTTATTTCAAGGTTTTCAGTTTCCGTGTTTACATAACTCTAAAGTGTTTCTTCCTTGTTTGGTTCCTGAAAAATTTAATTGTGGTTCATACCGAGTTGTATCTTCGACATAGCTGAAGGCATGGATGTCATTCAAAAATCCTTGGGAATAGTTTCCAAGGTGTCAAAACCACAAATTATGCTTAAGAGAGGAAACTGTGTTGAGACTTAAAAGAGATTTTAAAAGTAACAGATTTACAGTGGTGAACAAGATGTTATTTAATGTGCTTCTACTATTGAACAATTTGAATCTCCAATGTTATAGTTTGTAGTGATACACTGGTAGTGATAAAAAGTTTTAAAAAAAGTTTTGGTGGTGCTAGAATAAAACTAATGTTTGATACGTTGTTTGAAGGATTCTTGCAATGAAGTAGTTTTAAATCAGTAAGTTGATGCTATGGTTAATACACCCACCAAAGACAAACTTAAATTCGGTATACATGTAAACGTTATGCACATTTAACGTTTCCACATGTTTCACAATCAATTTGTTATGCATGCATATGGAAAATCACCTGCATGTACCTGAAATAATTACATTTAGAGAAAATAGTTGTCTATGAAGTGTGTACAAACTTTTAGAATAAATTAATCTGCTGATAACACTAAAAACTTTAATATATAGTTTACCATTAATATAATTTCACAAATCTACCTGAATATATGCATGGGATGTCCTCTTAAATTTGCTAGTCACATATCATTAAAGAAAGGGTCAATGATGGCCTATGTAAGGCGTGCTTGACTCTACCTTAGTTTAGTTACTGTCCTGTTCTGTAAAACTAAACATTCCTAAGTATAGTTTCACAAAAAAAAAAACTACGTGAAAATTATTTCATTACGCAAGATGATTTTGTAAACATACAAAACCAACACTATCTAGGCCACTATTGCCAGCTCTCGAATCAAGGCCTAACACCCACCGCAAGGACTTGTAGCTCGAAACTGGTTAATTTTGACTCAACATTAGCGTTTCCAGTGGCTATGTGCTTCCAGTTTATTGCAGCATTTTTTGTACGCGTATTTTTCATTTCACGCCACACCTTGATAAGAGCATTGCTCTTACTATACTATAGCAAGAATGAGTGATGTTATATTGTTATACATTAAATGCATCTGTAATGAATAAATTTATACGCGGCAAAACTTGTTCAAAATAAGTTTGTAAGGTGTTTACAAATACATAACTTTATTCCACTGGTCCACAGTTTTACCTGGCCCCAGTCCATTATATTTACTTGTGACAGTCTAACACATTTTATTAATGAGCTGTAGGCCTTGTGGCTTTATCAATTCGCTTCGCGCACATTTTGGATGTGCGAACATGCAAGTGGCGAGTAGTTGGAATTGTTGCAGGCTAGCTTTCACGTCTCGTGACATTGCAACTTATATCAAAGCAAGAGGTCTATTGCATATGAAACCAAAACTGTAATGTTGATTAATAAAAGGGCTGGATCTAACTAGTAATATACCTGTATGGCATATGTATTAATATATCACATTTTTTTATGTTTGTTTATGTTGTTTATTGTGTTTTATGCTGCTCATGCAACCAAAATAAAATACCTATTCTATTAGACATTGTGATGGAAAAATAACAGAAGGGGAGGTAAAACCATGCACAGGTTTTCCCCCCTCCACGCTTAAGCTTACTATGTCACCTTGGTTGTAGCCAGATCTCTCTTTCCAAGCTCTACCATCTCATTTGCATCTCGCGAACCTTTATAATTGTTGGTGTACAATAATGAGTGCTATATGGAGGTAAATGCCTATTTATGCTGTATACTGATGTTCCAATCACTAAAATAATTGGTTTGACATATTTAATTCATGTCTGTACAATGCAGAGAAAGGAAAATGTGCTGATGAAATATACGAAGATGAACAAAATATAATTTTGAAACAAGTTGACGAAGTGGTATAAACAATTCAAGCGGCTAGTTACAAATCCAATTGTACCTATTCAAAATGACACTCATTAACAATAATCTCTCTAAATCTTGGTTTCAGATTTGAAACTAAATTACAGTTTCGGTTACTTATTGATGCATAAAATTAACGAAGATGTTTGGAAAATTTATTTTATTAGATGAATAAGTATTACGTATGGCCATTCTATGCCGCTGGATTTAATGTACCATCTTAGATCACATGTACTATGAAAACATTCATCTAGATTTTTGGAATGAATAAGAACACAAAGTGACGAGGAAGCGGATACTGAGAGCTGCCCGACTGCCCAGCTCATTCACAGCATTGTTGTGTGAAGAAAGTGAAGTTCCTGATTTCGATATGTCTTCTCTTGATTTAACAACACATTTTCATTTTAATACAGGGAAAAATTTCTTCACGGATACACTAACAAACGAAAGCTTGACATATATGGCTGGATGTGTTGCGCATCATTTTATAGTTAAATATTCTAATCTAGGTGTTCCTATGAAGATAAGTAACGAGAAAGGAGAAACATGGACTAAATTTGTTTCACATAAGCCAGTAACTCTCTCTGAAAATATTTTTCTAGAATTTCATGGAAAATATTTGTAGTAGAACTGGGATTTTAGTTTCTTAATGTAATTATTTTGGCTTGTACAGCATTTAAGTTTTGAAGAAACGACTTAACAATTTTTTTTTTTCATATAAAGGTTTTTATTCAACAAATGTTTCGCAATCACAACGGAATCCTTGTTTTATTTAAAAAAAATTTAAATTCACGCTTGTTAAGAGGTCATTGTGTTTTGGAGATGCCTGCCTATACGTATATTTAAAATAATAAACATGATGCAGAGCTAATATGTGAAGCACATAATAAAATAGAGGATTCCAGGGATGTACTCAGGGCCGGTGCAAGGTAAATTGGCGCCCCAGGTGAAAAACCTTAATCTCCCCCCCCCCCCCCCCCCCCCCCGTGCGGCCGGACACCCCAAAAAATTTTTTCCTTTCCTCAAAATGCATCACGTAACAATCAAATGTAAGCAGGTTTTTTTTTTTTTTTTTTTTTTTTTTTTTTTTTTTTTTTTTTTTTTTTTTTTTAACTTATTACAAATCATAAACAGGTCACCGTGGACTTCAATTACTTATATCAATATAAACATTCCAAACTGTTACAAGAATCCATTTTCGTCTAGTTTCAATAATCGTTAAACATATTATATGAGCTGTTATGTGTCGTGCTGCGCCGCCCCCAGCTACTTGGCGCCCTGGGCGGTTGCCTAGTTCGCCTATATGGACGCGCCGGCCATGGATGTACTGTTACAAACTCTAGACAGAGACGTCTTGATACGTTGGAAATGACGTTAAACAATTCAAATTATTTTTTTTCTTTTGTTTTTGAATAGTAAAATATTGATTATTTTTGTAAATGTTATAATGAATTTGTAGAAAACTAAGATTTTTTACAGTTACCTTTTTTTTTTCAACCTTAAATTTCTAAGGTTTTAATGTTTCACTTGTTATGTTATTTAAAACTTTTTTAATGTGAATAATTGTTTAAATATATACTTTGATGGCATTTTAAAGAGTCATTAAATCAATGTTATTTTGTTGTTACGAGAGCTTTAAAGGGTAATTGTTGTTCCCTGAACTGTTTGTAATCAAATATATAGTTGTGAATACTTAACCGCGGTGAATACTGGCAATGTACTGCGAAATTAGTGGTCAAATTTAGTTGTCAGGAATTCATTTGGCTACATTACATTAAGATATTCCTACTACCATACACTGTTGCATAGGTGTTGTACAGACATCAGTAGTTTCAGTTACAATTCAATATTTAAAAAAAATATTTTCAAAATAATAAAGTACATATCTATTTACATTTTCTCTTTTTTAATCAATTTCATCCCAATTATTCCGCATTAGTTAGTTACGTACACGGTTGTGTATTTCTCACACGCTGTTTTATGAGATTGTAAAGAGAGAAACATCAGTACCTTAAACTAATAAATGCAGTTTTATATTCATAGGAGAGCCAATATGACCCCGTCCAAAAAATTGTATTTTCAATGGTACCACCAACCTGCTTTAACCGAAAAACCTTATTAATTACCAATGTGTTAAGCCTCTCGATTATTGATGAAAATTAAAATTATAATTTTGGGCCAAGCAATCTCGCAGCACACGTATTCAGAAATAAGTTGAGGACATTTGAAACTCAGGTAAAAATACGCTAAGTAAACAGGAAAAAAGGATTTACTGAAAAAAAAAAAAAAAAAAAACAACTACCTAAGTTAATTGAAAAAAAAAATCTTAAAGAGAATTTTCTATATCTGCGAACTACGTAAAATAATGTAGCACATTATTATATACCTAGTTAAAATTATAGGTATCGCGCAAAATAAACGATATTATTTCGAACTCATGCAACGATAGGCATAATAAGACATTTCTAATTCTCATTCATTTATTTCTTTTCAGCCATTAAACGGCGATTATAACTTGGTTCGTACGCGGAAAGGGAGGGGTTGTGTACACACACAAAACACACCAACACACACACCAAATCATAAACTATGAAATGCTATGATTCCCGCCAAAAAAGAAAGGATTTAAAAGGAAACCGCGGCAAAGTGGTTCAATTTCCCCCTCTCCAGCCAAAAAAATTAATTTATACATACGGTACTGATTATAATCACCCTCCGTTTAGGAATTCTCAAGTTTTTTCAATTGGTTGTGTCCCATTATGCATGTCGACTTCATAATCAACACAAAACAACCACAACATAACGTCTTAACTACGCGCTCTACAGATACGTCAACACCTCTCCTTGACTTCAATGAAGTTCCGCGTTCGCCGCTAGATGACAGGTAATACTAAAAGTAAAAATGTAAAGTACATTAACGTAATAATTTGACTCCTATCCCATGGCAACGTAAATATATTTAACGTATAAATTTGTAAAGATGATTACACTCAGGAAATAGTGAAACTGCGATCTAGTTATTGTAACAGTAACTTCAGTACACTTATTTGTTCATGACGTTAATAAAATGGCACTATATATTTATAACCTTCAATCGCAGTTAACCCCAAGATGTGAACCTACACCTGGGGATTTGTAAAGCATCCTCAATTTTTATTGAGAACTCGCTTAGTAGAGAGTTCTCTGATTTGCGTTGGTGTATCTCCAAATAGTAACATTGTGCGGTCTCTCCCCATGCAGCCGGCAGCCAATCACAAAGCGTCAACCGCCTGTTCTTTTCTATCTTTGTTAATAATTTTTGTAAATATGTTGGCATGTACCTCCAAGCTTGTTGTTAGTATTGAATTGTAATGGAAAACATGTATTTGAGTCTATACAACTTTTAAAATGAAACAAAAACTGGACAGGGCCTACGATGCACTTATCGTATGGACTAAGGTTTCCGTCTACACCAACATCAGAATGTCATTAACATTCAGAGCTTAATTGTGAGCAAACTGTAGTTTTGCTTTCTTAATATTATTATTGAGACTCGTACATGTTAGTGTTGAAGAAAACCACTTAACATTTTTATTTTAAATAAAGGTGCGAGTCAACAAATGTTATACCCTCAGGTTGGAATTTTTTTCCCTTTTTTTAATGCGCTCGTCAAATGATTTTTGTTTTTTTGCATATGCCTGTCTAATATGTATATTAAAAAAAAGAGGTTGTCTGTAAAGTCTGTTTACGGACGATAATTTTACGTGATAAAGTCATAACAAAACATTGATGAAAAATTTCGTACTTTTTAATTTTCAAATATTATTTACAGTTTTTGCAAATTAAATATAATCACGAACAATTAGTTAAAAATTCCGCCTTAACAAGTTTGATATTATAGAAGATTTTCTCGCACGGTGGTTGGCCGGTTCTTGCCCGCTCGGCTCAGGCGGAACGTGACAATTTTTCGTGCGTGCAGACGGCGTTCATCGATTTATAAGACGTTATCACGTCAATAATCAGCAAACTTCTCGCCGATAGTTTAAATGTCCGAAATAAAAAAGATGCAATGTATTGGCTATATGAGTGGAACAAATAGAACTCTCCCGTTGATGGAGTGGGCCGCAGTGGTTCTCCCTGTGTTTTGTGACGTCACGACCGAGGGGCCGACGAAAGTGCAGGCAGTGAGTCACCGGCTTGCGTCACGCGCCTGCTCAGCCCGGTCCCAGCATCGCTGCTATAACCACTAAGGAAGAACTCTTCAGCGTTCTGAAATTGTAACGAGCATCCTGGCAATAAACAAGTATTATTGTGAACATAACGCTGTGCGAGTGTGCGCGGTCGATCGTTTACAAAAAAACCCTTTAACAATCGATTTTTATATTATTTCTGTCGGGACACACTTTCGACCACGTTACTTCATTTGTATGTTAGACGGCAGTGTGGAGCAGAATAGTCGCCGAGCAGGAGAACTATGCAATACTCTCGTGTCCGAGATCGCTGGCATGTCCGCCACACAAAGTGGAAAGCACAGGGCTTAACACGAAACCTTTTTGAGATACAGTTTCAGCTGTGCACAGCGTTGATAGCGGATCTCTCCCCCTGATTTCGGGGGCCCTACCAAAAAATAGCATCATTTAATGCCGAAAAACACGGCACACCATACAAAAGAACAAGAACAATTACATTGTACATAGAACATGGCCTACTAGGTGGTCGCAAGGCTCCCACTACGATGCCGTTCTTGGTGTTGGTGGCCTAGTTCCTTGGTATAGTCTATCAAACTCGAGCTTCCCCTGTTAACAGCATATCTAATATTATAAATATATCGTTAATATCACTGATTTGCTGAGGAAGAAATGTTCAAGATCTTATACTATATATTATGCATTACATTTGCAGCTAGAGAAGCAAAATCCTATTATATTTACATGTTATGCTGTATGGTGTATTGCCTTAAGTATTACATGATATTATAATATTTATTTCACATTTTTATTGGCTAAACGAAAACAAATGAACCCTTGTAACGTTACAGCATTGATTGCCATCTATCGGCAGACTGCGGCACTAGTCTCGGGCAAGGAGGGACTCTGCTCCCAGCCAGCGCGGTGGTACAATAAACTCGACATTGCCAAGAAACTATCCAACCAAACTGCGTACAACTGCAGGTGTCTGTTCCTTAAGGTGCGTGGCCTACAATGGCTAAGTTTTAACACTGTGGTCGCTATCATACGGCAGCAAAATAATAATACATCGCGAAACAATTTTGAGGATAAGGTTATTTGTTTAACTTTCTTTAGTGAAGGATATTTGTTTTCCCAATTACTGTAGGTAATTAAAGTAAGGCCATGAAATGTGCCGTAAGGGTCAGATATTAGCTCTACTTTACTAATCGTTGATGTATAAAGCCGTTTCCTCACAATCGTTGTGTAAGTCTTTGTTTTCGTGTTTTCGGCGCGCGCTCGAAAATGTCTTTCATAATTTCTCAATTGATTATTATTCCCTAATTATTTATTTAATGATATTATCTAATATTCGTAAAGTAGAGAGATATGAATGTCAAATATTGAATTTGACATTCCAAAATAAAACGTTGTTGATTGTGATTGTTAATGAACTATAACCGCGGCAGCATATACAACTAAACTCTCAAAATTTGTTCTGTATATACACATATGGCGATTTGTTACAACATAGTCCGGATAAATTGAATTACTTGGTAATTGCACTGTCTAAGCACAGGGAATTAAATTTTATTTACACTCAGGGTTTGGCTGGTGACAAACAAAAAAAGTACACATACAATAGTCTTGATCGTATAAAACATTAACTGCCATCTATCGGCTATAAGCACAACTCGATCGGATACGAGCGCTCTTGTAGATATAAGGACGGGGAGATGTAGTGCGCAAACGGAGCGTCTGGCATTAGAGAAGTTACATACTTATTATTTACAAAAATGGTTTTTGTAATCCTTCTGATATTTATCGCCGGTGGAAAGTGTAGCGGACGTTGCTGTGAGCAGCTCACAGTAAGAATAATTAGGATTGAAATTTTTTTTGTAAGAATAAGAAGAAATGACAATAACCGATGTTTATATCGTTGGTTATAATTACCGAAATTAGTGTTTGATGATTCCGGAGTAATGTGTTGATGTTATTTGGTCATATTAAATAATTGTGGTAGAAGTATATAGGAATTTCAAACTTTTAAACATGGCGAACGCTTGCTATACCCGACTGCAGCGATCCTAGCAGCTCAGCCTGACAACGCGCGCGAAATTCAAATTTCCATGCATTACAATGAGCGATCTCGGCACAGATTTTCTCTCGTCGTTTGAAATATTGTTCTCGTAGAGTATTTTAAACACCATATATTTGTAAGAAAACCGTGTATCCATAAACATAACAGGTTTTCTCAATTTACAAAATTGTATATTGACTTAAATATCATTAAAAAAAATACCTAAATTAAACCTGACGACAAAAGGACAAAGCAAATACAATTTCTAATGTTTTTTTCAATTTTAAACGTCAAATATCTTAGTATTTTGTTACTTGTTTTATTTAAACGAAGATAAATGCATTTGTTATTTATTAATTTTTGCTGCTTTTGAAAATTTAAATCACTGTGAAATGTATGTTAAATATATTTACGCAAAGTTGAACAGAGATATGTTACGGCAAATGTAGATCGTTATTGTATGTTTAACGAGTAATTTGCACATTAATTTTAGATAGCCTAAGATAATTATAATCCAACCTACTGTAATATACTTTCAGACCTTGTTTGAAGTTTCAATTTGTGGTACATGAAGCAACCATATTTCACGAACGTACATATAGGTCCTCACAATCAAATGTTACCTAAACCGACAATAAAGTCCTTGCTGAGGTCTGGACGCACTCGAGTTACAATAACTGGTTCTTCACACCGGCCAGCAACTCTCTTGCCCAGCTGTCGTCGCTCGCTGTCCAACTCGCTGTCCAACTCGCTGTCCAACTCGCTGTCCAACTCGCTGTCCAACTCGCTGTCCAACTCGCTGTCCAACTCGCTGTCCAACTCGCTGTCCAACTCGCTGTCCAACTCGCTGTCCAACTCGCTGTCCAACTCGCTGTCCAACTCGCTGTCCAACTCGCTGTCCAACTCGCTGTCCAGCCGAGCACAACTACCGAGCTGCTGATTATTCGGTACCAGCTGTAATGTCACTTCTGTACATAAACCATTCCGTATACACCAACATCAAACTCACAACTGATGAATACATATTATTAGTAATAATTTGACTTTCGAGAAAGTTGTAATTTTACTTCTTAAATCTGATAAATATTACTCGTACAACATTTTAGTCTCAAGAAAAAGATTTTACATTTGTTTTTAAATGATCTTGTAAATCAACAAATGTTACACCGTCCTGTTTATTTTAATAGCGTTTGTGAAACATTGTTGGGTTTTGCATGTGTCTTCTGATGGTGCATAATGATTAAATACTGTGCATTTGCCTAAAATGTGCTGGTATTGGGACATAGTTTCAAATACAGACATTATTATTGATTCTAGTATGTTCATGTGTTTTAAATTTAACAGTTAATTCTTTGCTAGTACATATAATTGCTTTATTTATAGCCATTACTTTAAAATAAGCCAATTTGTGTAATAGATGAGAACTTATGTAAATCATTGTCGCGAATTGAGCCAAAGATGGATATCCGGAAACAAATAGTTTAACCTGAAGTTCTTAGTTTAACATTATTAACGAATCAAATCCTTAGTATCAAATAAAATTTTATAATATTCATTTTTTTCATGATATCAGAACACGAAGTTACAAATAACACAATATTTTATTAAAAAGTATTAATTGATTACGAGGAGTTACATCCCGAGTACAAGGATTTCTGTAACTTAACAAGATCCTGATAGATATCGTTCGGGACAAAACTAAATTCCTTGGGTTTTATGATGTGTGGTTGGTAGTATGCGAATCGTTTGTGGCCGATTGCAGAGGAAAAACAGAAATTATATTTAACCTGGAAGTAAACTCTCTGTTTACTTCCTTGCTCCTTGGTACTGAGTGCGAAGCCGTGTGCAACGACGGGTGGGGAATAGGGGATTGGAAAAAAAATGACCATTTTACGTAAGTCATACCAATTAAAGTAGCACATTTTACTGGTGATAATTGACTCAGTTTATTAAAGAAAAACATACTTAATAACGGTTGAGAACAATTCCTCCCCCCCTCCCCCCCCCCCCCCACCACCAAAACAGTGAACCGACTTCTAATTATCTTTATTTAACGACCAAAACCTCACTTATATTTTAAGTAATGGAAGAACGTAATTCATGTCTTCAAAGGGTGTTGGTAAAACATAATAATGTTAATATTTAAACATAATTATACACTTTTAAAATATTTCGGGAAAACATAAAAACATAACACTCTTAAGATAACATTTATAACAAAGGTATAGCTCAAGGAAATGCAGGTGAAAATCTTTAATAAGTATGGCGTGCACATATCGGATAAACTTAATCCCAGCGTAAGATCACAGTAACATGGCCGGTTGTGCTTCATAAATATTTATAATCGCTTAAACAAACTGTTAACGAAGACTAAATAATTCGGGGACTTTCATGGCAAATTAGTACTACTTCTTGAAGTAGTTCATATCATATACCATATATGCCTTACTTATACGTCCCTTTTCGTACGTGATGAAGTAACGGTGTGAGTGGCTGTACTGAACGCCGTTGGTAATCCTAGTGCACAGTGCAGATTATTTCCAGCATACTTAATTATTAAATTATTTCCTGTAGGCTTCTCATTGCCTTCTTTTACCTCCCGGGTACGTTAGTTACTACTTCACTGGAACTGTTTCCGTTTCAAACACCAAACAGAGGAGTTCACAGCCGCGTATCGCTTCAGTCTGTACTCTTGAGACAGTCTAGAGATAGTGGAGACGACCAGGGAAGCCATTTGCTCAATGTACTCTTCCGAGTCACAGTCTTTCCAAAGGCAGTCAGTTATGGTTTGGAGAGGAACAATTTTCCACGCTCGTGTTGAGCTGATTTTCTTTAATAATAGCGCTCTAACTGCCCAGAAGTACATTGAGGAAGTGCTCCTAGAGGCTGAGATCCCATTTGCTCTTTTTATCGTTGAACGGTTCATATTGATGCAAACCACATACCGCAACAAATGTCGCCGAATACTTGGAGCATGTGGAAAATACAGTTTTGTACTGGCCTGCACCATCTTCCGAAATGAATCTGAAAGAGTATTTGTGGGATAATTTAAGGAGATCGGTAGGCATCGCCATAATCGTCCTAGTGACTTTAATCATCTTCAAATTGCTCTTCGTGAAGAATGGGATGTTATGCCGGTGGAGTACGTTCAAAATGTAATTTATTCTATCCTGGCAGGTTTAGGGCCGTTCACCGTGCAACATGTTAGGAGACCATCCCTTGTCGGAAAACCTGATGAAAATGAAGAAACATCAATTAAAAAAAAGTGTGGTTTTCTTATTTTTGCCATTCATAATTTATTTATACAGCATTATTATTTTTGTTTGAAGTAGGCCTTTTTTAAAAATAATCTATGAAGAAACTAATTAGTAATACAAAAAATAGTATTTACTAGAAGTATTAAGGAAAAAATAGTGACCAGTTTTTTTTTTGCTGCTGAGTGTATGTTCCGTCACATTAATGCGAGTGTTAGTTTTTCGTTTTATTGTTACCTATTTTCAATAGGATTTAATGGAAAGTGGTGTGAATATTAAGTTAAAATTTGATTGAGATAATGGTACATGTCGAGTGATGTGACAGTACAGATATGTCGTGTGTACAGTGAGTAAATGAAGAGCAGGTGCAAGCTACACCAGGAGGTGCTGCTAGTGGCGGAGAGAGAGTGAACTACAAGGACGCACAAAAGAAGAATGTGCAGTGCAACAAAGTGTAAGAGTTGAGCGAGAAAAGCCATGTAACGAATTCTTTTATAAACTATTTTATTTTAACTGTAGGGAAAACAATACAAACTAATTAATATATTTTTGAAGTAAATTATGAAGCATTGCCTGCTTTTTCAAACAAAACGTTTTTATAACCAAGCGGATTGAGTAGTTCTGGTCAAGGTCGGTTTGTCGCAGATGGGAAGTGTGGCGGACGTGATGTGTACTAGTGGGCTTTCTGGGGCTCACAGCAAATAACATTGGCTTTGAAGTATTACAAAAGAGAAACTATAGCCGATGTTTGAAATTGCTAATTATAATGACTGTAATTAGGCCGAATGTCTAATTGATGGTCGGTATCAGAATTTATGTAGTTTTGTTATGACAATGGTTGGTACATACATATATAGGATAGTAAGAATATTTTTTTTTGACAAAGTTCATCTGTATGAATATCTTAGAGATTTTTTTTTTTTGGTGTTTTGTGTTTTGCATGTTTAGTGAGGACTGTTTTGCAAGAGGGTATGGGAAGAGCTATGCCCGCGTGAAGCGCTACTAGCTCAGAAGTCTCGATTATTTATTTGCTAGGATTTCCTAATTATGTCGGGAGACTCTTAGTCCCGACTAGTAACTTACCAGCTAGTTACGGAGACCCTTTTGTTTGCCAAATAGGGTTTGCTCAGGGGGTTCATTAGTAGTTAGGGGGGGGGGGGGGGGGCGCGCAAGTGGGAAACGGGAGAACCCCGTGAAAAACCCACAATTTATAGGGGAAAAAGTGACCAATTTGGGGAAAGCATTTGGCCTAGTGCCATTTATGGGGTAGCATTGAGGATGCAGGATGGAATGGTCGGCCTCATTTTGGCACTTTCCATTGCTGGTATACCTCATTATGGTATCATCAGTGGCGCTTGCTGTGTGCGCGGGCCATCTCGTGGTGTGCTCCGCGCGCCAGTCGGTGGCGCTGCGGTCTCGCTGGAAACTGTCCAGTCTCCGCTCGTACAGGAGGAGGAGCAGGGCCCCGCGGCCCGATGCCCGCCAGGGGGGTGGGGGCGGGGGCGGGCAGGCGGGCCACGACACAGCTGCACAGAGCCGTCTCGTGTCCCGCCTGTGGCCTTCACGTGGGAGAGGGGTGATTCCCGCTGCTCGGCCGCTGGCGAGGCGGGGGGATTGGGGGACATATCACACGCGCACATAACTGACGAACTTGATCAATTCCGCCCAATTTCGGGCAGAATATAAATAATTAAATAAGTTTTTCATGTTCCTTACTTGAAGAAATGGTTAAACATTGTTTTATATATTCTGCAATACATTATATTTGCAATGAAATTTAGAAAACCTTACTTCACGCGTCACATTACACTTACATTAAAACACTGCGTTTTTTAAAACTTTTTGAAATATTAATCTTACCTTCATTTTACATTTGTATTTCTTGTCCAGTATTAGATAAATAAAAACATACGCACCCTTGTGCCGTTATAGCGTTTACTGCTGTCTATCGGCAGACGCGACACCAGGAGTGTTAAACAGTTCTGTCATAAAAAGCGGCGGCCACTACAGCCGTACGCAGCGGTAAAATAAAATCGTTATTGTGGAGAAACTAATGAACCGAACTCCAAAAAATTTTTTTGTTCTGTTTCCTAATGTATATAACCTCCAGTAGTTCAGTTAGTAAGATTTTGGTCGCTATAATAAAGCAGAAAATAATAATTAATCATGAAGCCTTTTTGATGTTTATACGGTGATTCGTTCAACTTTATTTATCGAAGGATTTTTGTTTACCTACTTAATAACTAGAGGTAGGTAACGTAAGCGTACGAAATGTTTAGTAAGGGTTTCGTATCATATTTAAGTTTACTAAACGTTGTTACATATAGCCGTTTCCTCACAATCGTCTTGTACGTTTTTATGTTTTCGGGGTTCCGTATGTTCTCGCAAATGGTGCAATGGAATTGCTTTCATACCTGCTACCTCGAAAAGAATAAATTCTTTAGTTAAACAAAATCCAGACGGCCACTATTCCTTCGTAAATATTTTCTCTATTACTTACAATCAAATTGTGGGTCAGCCCCAAACTCGAGGATGTATACCATACTTGAGAAGCACTTTAGACTGTAAGTCGTATTCAGTTTTCAAGTATTTTGTCGCAATGAACCTGCAACCAAAGATAGTCGGTCGAATTCTGACTTGTATAGTATATATGTATATATATGCTGATCTATGTGTAAGTATTGCGCCCATAGCTACAAAGTGGTTTGGATCCCACCATATGTCAGTGGTTCTTCTGTCCTAACAATTCTGTGCACAACCCTGCTTCAACGCATATCCCGAAATTTGAGGCAGGGTGCGTTGACTTTCTATTATTTTAAAAATTAGGCTTCTGTTGGATTAATCTGTGACTCGCTATGTATTTTGGCGTGAAAAATCCCTTGCGAATATTTCTCACCTTCTAAACCTGTCTAGTGAAACTATTTCCCTTCACGAAGGTTTCTCATCTGTGCTGTTGATTCAGACGCTATCTTGCTGCATGCAGTCCTCTGGGAGTTCTATATTAATTCTCGCTCAATTAAATCCACTACTCGGGGGGAAAAAAATAATCACGTGTGACTGGAATGTACGAAGGCCTAAATACATTTTGCTTACAAGCTGAAAAATATTTATTCCAACACCGCGAGGAAGTTATTGCGGGTTCTATTTCCTGCAAGCTAGAATTCCAAAAATCGTAGAGTTGTTGAGTTGATGTCAGAGTCGACATTTACGCTTGGCTGATGAGCCTTGGAATTTCGTGGATGAATGTGGTTTCTGGCTGGTTTCTTACTGTATAACCTCTCCTTATGTGGAGTAGGTCTAAATAATCCGGTCTCTCTATTGCCGGTTGGTATTTGACTGGTTCACAGTCGCAGAGAGAAATGGCGGAATAATTTTGAAAATATCAAAACAATGGTGAAGTAAAGATATTTTGCAGTTTGACTGTTGACTTAAACTAAATTTCTAAGAAATTTCGGGGTGTCTACTGATGAGATAATAACTATTGAACCACCTTCAATTTTTTTTTAAATATTTGTTTTTTCTGTCGCCACTTCCACTTAATGACAAACTGTTTCCCGTGTTTAATACGTAAAGCCAAATCTATTTCGCAGATTCTTTCCACAACAGGCTAGACTCAAACTGTCTATGAATAAAGATTCCTATAAAATAAATAATGCTCATTGGACGAGGACAAGGTCATATACTTTTGGAAAATTAAACGTGATTGGACTAATGTTCTCGTGTCGATCGTGAACCAGTTATAAACGAGCAGTAGTTGTTTCTCAATCACAGCAATCTTGATGTAGTCCATGACTATTTAAAGGTAGTGAAATCTATCCTGGAATGAAATGAATCTACGAAATAGTCGTGTATTTTTAAATTTTTGCATCACAACAAATTTTTTAACGAATATTTTCGAACTATTTACTTTTTAACATTGACAATTAGTTTTTACAGTGTAGGATTGTAAACAGGATTTTAAAAAACTAAATCAGGAAAAAATTTTCGGAAAGGCTTCCACACCAAGGTCCTGATAGAGTTACCGATGAAACGCTTTTGCTGTCGGCATAAATTGTAATATATCTCGTGACCCCAGGGTTGTATCGCCAAGTGTAGTATATATTCTGAAACTAGAGCACAGTGCGTTGCGCCTTCGTGCGCATACATCGTTGAGCGACCAAAGAAATAGCCGTGACTCCGCTAAGCAGGGGCGTAGCTAGGGGGGGGGGGTTTAGGGGTTCAACCCCCCCCCCCCTTAGCCCCAAATCTTTAATTAATTTCTTATTCATCACTAAAATAAATTTCATATTAAAATTAATAAAATTTTTACCATTACAATATTTAAATTTAAGTACCGAAAACTGCTAAAATATAACTCTTTTACACCTTAAAATCCCAATTTTCCCGGGGGAGGACCCCCCGGACCCCCCGCTTTAATACAGGGGGCCCATGCTTCTTAACACCCCCCATACACAAATCCTGGCTACGCCACTGCCACAAAGAGAAGTGTTTCGCGCCGTGGTGTGGGTGTTGGATGTTGTATCTGTACGCCAGTGTCGGGATGTCGGTAGCTGGGCGCTGAACCTTGGGCGCCCAGGTGTCATGGCGTCCCCCGGGTCTGCACTAGTCCCGTCCACACGACCTGAGTCTTACTGTTCATTATATCATTGATTTTTAAAACAGGAATTACATCTCCCAGTATTGTAATATCTCAACAGCACTGTCGCCCGCTGTCATTCCCCCGCACCCCTCACCTATCATTCACTGCAGCTCAAGGTCGTTCAACGGGTGTTTGTGCGTCACAAAACTGTAGTGATGAGAGGTTTGGTAGAGGGTGGGTGGAGGTAACGCGTGTTTGAAGGAGGGTGGGGAAGGGGTGTTTGAAGAGTTCGACACTTGTCCGCTAGGGACCACCACAAGTCGATGCCCTAGAGATGGTGGCGATTGCGGCGGTGAATTAACCAACTACCTCAAACCGTATTAGAAATTTTAACCTGGGCTGGCGACTTCTATACAGTGTATATATTCACAGGTTCCACGCCTGCCGATAGGTAGCAGATAAAGCTATTATGTTTCAAACATACACATGGTTTTATATATCTAATAATGGACAAAAATATGCATGTAAAATAAAGTATAACTGTATAATAAACCGGTTGTACACAATAAAGTGATGAATCATAAAGCGAAACGTGAAAGTATAAGAGGTGTATCGAATAAAGTTTTTCTGTTCTCACCACCTAATTTACGCAAACAGTGTATAAATGTTTGACCATCGTAGCCCATTCATGTTAGCATTAACAAATTCACTAGTGAGAACTAAAATTTATATTCCGTCTGATTTCAGACGGAAAATATGATCGACATAACCTAATAGTAATTATCGTATTACAATAAAATTAAGCATAGCATATATTGGATTCTCTACGCGCTGAGCTTCCCATTAGTAGCGGCTGAACCTATGGCACCGGCGTAGCTGTGACGAGAGCATTTTGGTAATTTTGAATATTTACTTTATACCAGCTTTATGCAGCTTTATTAATATATTATGGCTGGAAAAGTTCAAGCAATGTTTGTTTGCCGAAGTTGTCTGCGTGTGTCGGCAATAAACTATTTTATATCGTCTGACGTGAACACCGGGGGACATATCAATATTATCGGTGTGCCAAATAAATCTTCGAGCTAGCAAATATTTTCCGGAATACATTATATAAACTTTGATATTCACACAAAGAATAAATCGCAACTTAAAAAATATGTTCTTATACAAGTTATTTTACAGCATATCTGTTTTATCTAGCACTGTGGTTACATACCTGACTGAAAATTAAAAGTACATGAATTCAAATACTGCCCATCGCATTTTTTTTTTACATTTTTTTATATGACTTATTACATTTTAACACCGTAGTTGAATAAAAATTACTTGTTATTTGTCTAAGTATTATAATACATTTAAATACACTTCTCAGTCCATTGGTTTGGTTATTTCTCACTAGGTAGGCATACGCATTTATTTTTTACTTAAATGAAAATAAATATTAAATACACAATCAAAATGATTGGGTGAATGTTTGTCCGTTGGCTTGTTTTTTTTTTTAAATACAAATTTACAGTTTCATTTTCTGTTTGGTGGAAAACTGGTCCTTTAAAACAAAATGAATTTCACTTTATTCCTACAATCAACCCCCCCCCCCTCTCCCATATAAAACATACAAAAATCTATTAAAAAAGTTCTCATCCCCAATGAAAAAAAGGAAAGAATTAGAAAAGTATCAGCGGGAAAAGTAATTCTATCCCTTTTCCCCTGTGAAATGAAATTCTTCGTACGCCACTGATTGTACCCACCCTTTGTTTAGGTTTTCTAAATTAACGTGTCCTTAAGTGCAAACTGACTTCAAAATCAACACAAAACAACCACGTCGTAACTTCTTAACCTCATGCTGTACAGATACTTAAACAGCACTCCTTGACTTCAATAAAGTTCCATATTTACCGCTAGATGGCAGATGGTGTTAATTGTAAATGAACTAAATTAGTACAATAATTTGACGCCTATTCCATTGCAACTTAAATATGTTAACCTATATAGTATTCTAAAATACTTACGCTTGGGAAAAAGTATTACTGTGAAAGAGTTATTGACATTGTAACTTCTAGTACACTTTCACTTACAAGACGTTGATAGTAGACCAAAGTATATATTTATCCGGTAATCATTGATAAGGTAATTCGTTCGAAAAACTAACTATAATTTAGAAGAGATTCCTAAACAATTCGGGGATCTCTAATATACTATTCTAACCAAAAAATACGCTTTACAATTAATTCTCAACGGTGACAAAAAGATAAATATAATAAGAAAAACAACAGAAAACTAACGGTACACGCGCATCAAGGGCCGGACACAATAATAGTATTTCACCAACACGAATCAATACATACCAAAGAGCCAACAGTTAAAACTAATATTATAGTAGGTCAACATAGGTAAGTCGTGAATATAAATGGGACACACGGCATGTAGCGCCTGGTCCTACGCCGTTACTGCATTTGTGATGCGGGTATCTTGGCCGTTTAGAATGTATGTTTATTCCAAGTTCCCTGCGGTTCTGGTTATTTATTACGGCTGGAAAAGCTTGTGCAATGTCGAGTTGCAACAAACACGATGTCGCTAGTTGCTGACTGCTCTGAGTCGTTTTTGAAGTCTAATTTCTTTAGGTGCGTTGTTGCCAAAGTTGTTTGCGTGTAGCGAATATATATATATATATATATATATATATATTCACTTACATGAACACCGGGGGGACATATCAAGCTTATTGGTGTGCCAAATAAATCTCCGTGATAGCAAAATCATTCTGGAATAAATTTTATAGACTTTAAAAGTCACACAAAGAAGAAACAAAAACTTTAAAAAATTACATTTTAATTTTGCAATTGCAAATTTGGTAACACAATATTTTATTGAACTTTCTTTTGCGTCTTTAGCACTGCGGTATTATGTGTGCCTGATGGTTAAAAGTTCATGGGTTCAAATGCTGTCCATCTCAGTTAATTTTTTTAACTTTTTCTTATATGACTCATTATTACATTTTAACTCCGTAGTTAAATATAATTACTCGTTATTTGTTTAACTAAGTCTTATAATAACTTCAAATACACATTCAGTCTGTTGGATTATTATTTTACACTAGGTAGGCATATAACATTAAATATTTCCTGATAAAAAAAGTAGATCTTATAAACATACTCGATATAAGTGATTGGGTAAACGTGAATATGTTTATATACATACGAAAAGGATGTTATGTTTGTTTTTATATTCTTATACAAGTTTAAAGTTTTATTCCGAGTTTGATGAAATTTTGCACACTCGACTTTCGAAAGAAGAGGTCTATCACTGCACATAAGATTCCGTCAAACCACCACCATACCCTTTCCCACCCAAAAAAAGCAGAATTTTGGTTATTATTGGTTAAATTTTGTGCAACTGACTTAAAAATAATAATAATATCACTGTTTATCTAAATGTAAAAACAATTGTGTATTTCCTTTTTGGAAAAAGCATCTAAATGAGATTACTGAGCATAATGTAAAGAAGTTACATATGTGCAACGTTAAATGATTTTAAATATTTTTATTTAATATATAATACTGTTTTAAAAGCATTTTTGTATATATTGACGTCGTCCGGCCGGAGGCCGTCTTCAAGCCCGACTTGCGACCGCCCGTACTTAGTCCCGCTAACGAAGCGCGCCCCTAGCCACCCGGCCGGAGTCAAGTGAGCTTCCCGCCACTCCGTACCACCTTTGAATATATATACTGTATAGAAGTCGCGAGTGGATAGGATTTACTCTACGTTTTTCAGAAGCGTATGATGAGCAGCTTGGGAACTTCACCGCTGCAGTGCGCTGCCGTAACGTCCTGTATCGTCTTAGTTGTTATTTACACGTTAGAGCGCAGCGCTGTCGCCCGCTGTCATTCCCCGCACCCCTCATCACTCATTCACTACAGCTCAAGGTCGTTCAACAGGGGGGGAAGGGGTGTTTGAAGAGTTCGACACTTGTCCGCTAGGGACCACCACAAGTCGATGCCCTAGAGATGGTGGCGATTGCGGCGGTGAATTAACCAACTACCTCAAAACCGTATTAGAAATGTTAACCTGGGCTGGCGACTTCTATACAGTGTATATATTCAAAGGTAGCACAAAGGTAAACTGCGGTAATTACTGAGGGCTCGAGTGCCCCTCGCGTATAGACGAGTAATCAAGGGAGTCCAGTAATTACCCTAATTTTTACAAACTCTTCACAAGAAAAGTGCGTCGTAGGAGTGTGCCACTTCCGTGGGGAACTTGATATCACACGTAGCAAGTGCTCCCTGTGCGGCCTTCTGCCTAAACTAATTAAATGACTCTTCCATTATCATTTTCCCCCCCGTTCTAACTTGTCTGTAACTGCTGGAGTAGTTGGTTAACTAACAAGCAGTCTCCAACTTGACTCTCCTTCATTTTAAATACATTTAAATACATTTAATGTAACTACGATTATGATAGGCCTTCCGCCATTAGAATTAAGCCTTAGTAATTATTGTGTGAACATTGTAGTGGTTATGATCTCTTTAAGTTATCTTTAAATAAATATAACAGTAAACGGCGAACTTTGACGCGCGGGATCAGCCTACCTCTCCCCCGCGCCAGGGCTAGCACGCCAGTATCGAACTACTCGCGAACCGGGCCGGACGTCCTTATTGCCACGGGAAGCCATCATCGCTTTCCAACCACCGAACAAGTAACGCTGGTAAATATAGTCACTAACCAAACCTTCTTTTTTCAGCTTCCCGTGTGCGCCCGCGTTCATTTACGGTGTAGGGCTTAACCCGGCCGCTCCAACTTAAACTGGGCGACGCGACTCCGGTCCACCGCGCAGTGTCTATTCACGGTACGGGCCGACTCCCGCCCCTCATTTACTACAAGTAATAACATCGCGCACACAAGTGCCGATGCTAACTTCATGGGCATTCGCAGGTAATTTAACACGGACCGCGGCTCACACAAGTGACCCGGCCGCTGCTAAGAACTAAGCTTACGGGATTGGCCGCCCCCAATCACCCCCCTTCCCCCCGTTGCTATGGGCGGAAATGGCGTAAGGGCGGAACTTTCAAGTGTATAATGTAAAGTATAGTGCCTCTCAACTTGTGTGAACTGTAACGTGTAACTCAGTGCTCACAGCGCAAAAGGGGTCAGCCCCGAATAAAACCCAGTAACGTAATCAATTGTGTTCTTTCGTAGTGTTGCTTGCCCCATCCAGCTAGGGATCAGTGTACTATATTGTGTAAGGAGAGTACTGGATAACTAGCTCTACGAAAACCTCCCTCTTAAATTCAATCACAGCCGAAGGCCTAGTGGGCCACGCCGGGGCAGAAAGTATCCACGCCCAAAACCACTGGTTAGCGACTGTGCTAGCCTGGCGCCCACCGGAACATACCCACACACCACCACTCCCCACTAGGCCCCGCCCAGGTCTCGAAGCCAAGACCGCGGGTGACGGCAATATTAAATACATACTAGTTTTCTAGAATTGGTGCTCTTCTAAAAATAAAAAAATTAAATGAAATTCCGATAATTGTATTTTTGAGTTATTTTAATTATATTTTATGGCTGCTAAACTAAATAGCATTGCGATATTTCAAATAATTTAACAATAGTTCTCGGTTTTGAACAGATGATGTAGTTAGGTTAGCTACATTTGAAATGCTGTATACTTTTGAAAATGGTTTGTTCGTTTAGCGATATTGAAAACACTTAATGGATGTTTTCCAGGACATTGGTACTCAAAAATACAATTTTTGGAGTTTTCATTAATACATTATGTTTGTGTGTATGTATATATATTCAGTTGAGCACTTATATTAGGAAATAAAATTTTTATAAATTTTATCACGTTTCACAGAATTATTTACGCAATAATCGGTTCACATATATTAAGGTTTAAAGTTAAGTAGGTATGTTTCATTGTTAAAAGTTGTATGATCTATCTCATGTTTGAAGATAGTTCATTTTTCATAATAATTAAGTTGGTGTCGCCAGCGTTTGCCATGTTAAAAGATCTGAGTTTCCGATATTTTCTTACTACAATATTTGCTAAAAACGTAAAAGAAAATCGGTTTTACAGTAAGCCTACTTAACAGTGTTCATGGCAATGTGATTAGAAAAATGGAGTTGTCTAGTCAATGCATTAATATTGTAGAATTCGGTATGCCTGAAATTCACTATAGACTCGTATCACGAACCAATAAAAACATGTCTTTGCACACAAAAAAGGATTCTGACATTGGTTGTAGTTTTTTCCCTCCTATGAGCTGTCGGGAAAAACCCACCAGCTTACAGCAACATCCGCCACGTTTCCCACCTGTGATTTATCCGGATTTCACCCCTCAAGAAGCGAACTCGGATCGCCTCGGTAGGAGCGAGTGGTGTGACCACTAATCAATTTGGTTAAGAAAAGTTTTGTTCGACTCAACAGTTTAGTGTTTTCGTGTTTTACTTTTAAGAAAAAAACAAAGATTGTGTTGGATTCTTCCCCCTACTACTGACATAAATTATTTTATAAATAAGATTTCGATACAAGGTTAAATATGCTCAATTCTTACACTTTATTGCATTGCACATTCTCCGCTTGGATATCCTTGTAGTTTCCACTTACTCCGCCACTAGCAGCACCTCCTGGAGTAGCTTGTATATGCTCTTTATTAGCTAACTCTACACACGACTCTTCTGCAGTGTCACATCACTCGGCACGTCCATTTACGACTATCAGTATTGAATTTGCAATTGACACCATTTTGCTTTAAATCGTGTTAAAAAATTGGCAGCAATATCAAGAGAAACTAGCACATATATTAACAGTGATGGAACATACAAATGCAAACACTGCAATTGTTATGGTGAAACTGCCCCGTGCAAGTTAAGGCAACACAGCTGGGTATACTGATTATAAACATGTTACATTATTTTTTGAATGATTACAAAATATATTGGTTCCAGCATATAGCTGGAACATATCGCTGGAAGAGGTTGCTGGAACATATAATTGGAGGTCAAACCAGCCATGATACCCTGTGCCAGTGTGCCCTTCATTACACATTATACTTATTACCATTATTCCAGTTGACACGTGGTCGGGTGGTATGGGGGTTTAGAAGGCGGTGTTAAGCTAACATGTTTTTATTAATAAAGGAATGAGTTGCCAGACTGTAGTTAGCGTAGCACGTAGAAGGCGAGGCATAGAGATATGATATTGGGATATGGATTCTCCTTGGAAGGTTCGTTTGCTCCTTGTCATTTTTTATTTCATTCCTTTTTAGCGAATTTTAAAAACGTTCTAGGACAACGGCTTTTGTATTGTTGGCGATGATGTCTTGTCTTAAAAAAACGGCTATTGAATTGTTGAAGTTAACTACTTCTCCATGGCAATAGCTACTGCGGGCGAATAGTCCATGGATCAAGGGAACCGCCAGAACTTCTACTTTTATATTTTCATTTATAATCTGAATCTGTTTTTGAAATACGTTATTACAGTAGTATCACTAACAATATATATGACAAGACAGGGAATATATATTTTTTTCATGCCCATGAAAACATTTAGTAAATGTAGACACTGTGTGTGTGTGTTGTGTAACTATTTTAACAATGTAGATTTTTATTCTCCGCAAAACCTTTTTTGTGACAGTCAAATTTGGCTTTTACTAATAGACACTGTGCTAGGGTTCACAAATGTGTGCTGCATCAAGTCGATGTCAGGTGTTCATTGGCTGTAGACACATTCTCCTTTCTCTCCGGGTCGCACGTGATTTGGTCAGTTGTTTTATAGTCCTTCAGGAAGTGTCAAATAATAGTGGCTTGATTATTTTGCGGATTCATAGGGTAGCAGAGTAGACTTGAAGCGCACACACAACATTGCCCTTGATATGTTCTTGACGACCCTAAGACAGGTCTATAAAGAATTGCTTACCCAAACACATGCAACCCTCCAAAAAATGTGATTTTGTTATCAATGAGAACTTTAAAAAGCTTGATTATATAAAGGTAAGCATAGTCTAGCCTGATCTGAAATGAATCCTCTGAAACTCAATGAATCTGAAATGAATCCTCTGAAACTCAATGAATCTGAAATGAATTGTGCTAGCCAAAGACAACGTTGTAAATGTTTAAAAAAAATGGCACAGTTTTACAAGATTTTGTTATTTTACATTATTTCGGTAAATACACTTAAGGAAAATTGTAATTACTTGAACCGGGAAATGTCAAGTTATAATTACAAGATATAGTTTCAAGCTAGGGTTGACTGGCTACTAGCACAGCAAATTGGCGTACAATTATCTAGATACTCTTTAACATGGAGTGCCATATATCGGCAGTGGGCGCAACTTACTGAGTCCATTAATCATGTCATGGTATGAGAGCACACAGAAGTTCTGTATCAATACATACTACTGATTTGCACTTTAATGAGAACCTGTTTGTAAACTTTGCAAATTTCTTTATTCCATGTACAAATGTTTGCTGATCATATATCAATCTCGTTAATAAACCTTGAATTAAGGTGATTATGAATGCGTAATCGGACACATTTATGAATGTTGAATGTTTGTAAATGTGTGTCGACACCTGGAGATCTCCAGAGAACGACTGTTATTGGCGCTTGTTCTCGCTTGTTTTCGCTTGTTCTCGCGATCACGAGTGATGCCGCCACCACATCCTCGTTAGTTGGTGTCTCATGAGCATGCGCGACAATATCGCAGATATAACAAGCTTTCGTGATAAAGGGAAGTCAGCCTGAGGATGTAGAAAGTACCTTGTGAACTTTGCCGCAATGAACTGATGAAACAAGGGGGAGGGGGGAGAAAAAAAACCAGCGGATTGTATGGAAATAATCCCCAGCTCGTGCCCGAACAGTAGACGTGACTGTTGTTGGAAAAGAACACGCTGCTGACTGTGGTTGCGATAAAGCTCGAGCCGAGTTTTCGAGACGTATTCCTGCTAGCATGTGACTAAAGGAGGGCGCAAACAAAACACCAACGGTGCATTAACCGAGTCTCACCAGCAGTTAGAGCTGGCTGCTCCATTTACAGCTGTGTTCACAGCTTATCGGTTTTAATTAGTACTTTGTTCGTCCACAAGAGTTACCGGCTGTTAAATCGTATATATACTACCAAAAAAGTGGCCAGCAAGAAAAAGCTATTCGGTCCCACTAATATATACTATTTTTATTTTATGTGATAAGTTATAAATTTTTAACATGTTATCAGGCCATGTTCGCCTCATGTATGACACTGGACTGGGTCCCTGCATATGTGCCTTTAAGGGTAGAATCCTGGTAGCCACCAGTTCGATTCAAACAGTCGAGATCTTATCAAGACAAGGACCACCAGCAGGCGCAAGAGGCATCGTCTCTTACGTGGAACACTGCCCCCACCGGGGCATTCCTATATTAGGAGCATGTCTTTGGCCCCCCTACCTCCAGCTCACAACCACCAGCTGTACTAGCCTTACACCCTACGTGGGCCGGCTCCATCCACCGAAATCCCAGCCCCAGACAACCAGAGCCTAGATCAGATGGGGGCAGTGAACCTCGCATCAGAATAAGATACGCTTCTTCCAATTGCATTCGGGAGATTGGTTAGTGCCTCGGCTATGATGAGAGGCTGAGGCTACCCATCGCAGCATCGTCAGCACCAGGAACCCCACTGCTGACTCAGCTAACCAGTCAATTTACTATGCTTTACACTCTTAGGTTCAGTACTGCTGGTGCCTACTCTTATTCACCACATTATCTTGGGACTCCTAAATCTCCCAGAAAACCCGTGCTCTAGTTGGGGCCTATCCAACCTCTACTAACTTTCCAGGCTATTGCCGGAGTGGTATCCTGGCTATGGCTTGTGAACCCTGCTCCAAGCATTGGAGCACCTCCACCGAGTGAGAGACCTCCCCAACCTGATACTGGGATACTGTAGGAAAGCTCAGCGGGGATCCGTTTACAAAGAAGGATAATCCCGCATTACTACCAACTTCTAGTGACTATTGGGTGGGTGGTGTACAGCTCGCTACCAACCGCCAGCCCCCAGAACACAGTGCACCTCGGCAGCCTCGGATAGTTCCCCCGACCATTTGTCAAAGCCGGTACAGCTCGGGTGACCCAACAGCATTTCTCGACCTTTCCTATACCAATACCTTCGTCCCTTCACTGTGAGACAGGCTTTTGGGATTCAGTGGTCACCAGGGCTCAGCAGTCGAACTCCCAGAAAGGTTCCTATCACATCTGCTGTTGCCCACAGATTCCGTCCATCCACCATTAATGTTACCCTTTCGGCAAATGAGGATGCCCGAGGCTGGGTTCCCCCGATATGGTCCTCTTTTGCAGATCTTTCTATCACTCATCGGTGTCAAATGGAGGCTGTGGTTTTCAGTAGTGTCGAAAAGCTATATCTTGGCATCACTCCCTTTTCCATGAGCGTTGGGTCCTGTCTTGGATACTAGAGCTGGCAACAGCTCCGTCACCTTCCCACACAGGAGTCAGACCCACTCCCGACCATAAATTTTAACACAACTGTTTTCCAACCCGAAGATCGGCATCCTTCACCACTCCTTCCAAATATGCACCCTTTAGGGTAGATCAGTTTTAAACTTCCAGATAAAGTAAATCAAGACTGAACTGTCAAGGGATTACTCCCCCCTTTGATCAGAGGCTAGGGTTACCAACCCAGCATAGTCACCACCTTAGCCCCTGCCTCTCATCTAACCAGACAGTTGGCTGTGTCCTTAGACCT
Organism: Bacillus rossius redtenbacheri; assembly: GCF_032445375.1. Taxonomy (NCBI): domain Eukaryota; kingdom Metazoa; phylum Arthropoda; class Insecta; order Phasmatodea; family Bacillidae; genus Bacillus; species Bacillus rossius. The sequence goes on from NC_086331.1 coordinate 2,221,063, forward strand.
TATCAGCACTGCTGGCACCTAACAATGGGTTTTTGACATAACATGGTAATATATTTAGATATTTATTAAAAATTGTCATGTTTAAGGAATTCAAGATTAAGGGGCCCGCCGAGTCAGCGGTTTGCTTGTGTCGGTGAGGCGGGAATAGTTGGTGCTTCTATTGCGGTATCGCCTCTGAGAGCAAGGCTGTTTGTTGACTGGCGCGCGGGAAGCCTAAAGCCTAGTACACACTAGTAGACATGTTGCGCGATTTTTGTCTCTGAGACATGTATAGAGTTGTCTATGTAGACATGTCTATAGACCAATCGCCGTCTACGAGTCTGTTGCGAGGCAAAAAATCGCAGGTCTATGGTCTCCCGATTGGAATGGGAGACCATAGACTGAATACGACTGATTGAAAAGTTCTTGTATCAAGTATAACAACATTTTTGGTTCAACTAGTGTACTAAGAGCATTCTGTAGTCTATACATAGGTTCAAAAAAGAGCAATAGTATTGTAAAACTGGATAATGGCCTCGCAGACCACTGGTACCATTTGCGATATTGCCTGCTTAGAGATTCTGAAGGTGTACATGAGACTTTTGAAAGAGGAAACTCAGGGTGACAGCCAGTCGAAGAGAAGCTGGAATAGTTTCTCTAAATTTTGTATTTTTCTTCATTATTAGTCCTCCAACCCTCAGAAGCAAATCTTCAAATTCAGCAGATGTCAGCCGGGTAAAATTTCGAAAAACCATAGCGTCTTCCAGTCTTAATTTATTTAATAACGTATTACCGAACCTAGGTCCTTCTGCGAACACTTCATGCGTCCACCAACGTTTACGTTTTCGCGTTCTTTCGCTTGCAATTTAATCAGGTACTCTTTCCGCACAAAACAATGTCCTCCATGATGGACTGACGGAGACGAGACGAGAAATTCAAATCTTAGTGTGGATGCTAGACGAGACGAAGGACGGTGCACATAGACCATATCTCTAGACCGTCTATATACGGTCTGTAGACAAATCGCGCAACATGGTCTATTAGTGTGTACTAGGCTAAGATGTCCATCAAGTTCTGTCCCTGCCCGAACTCGCCCGAATATATTCACCTTCGGCCAACCTCGGGTTTATTTATATATAGGCCCTATTTATATTTCTCTGTTTATTTTAATGTAGCTATACTAACCTAACTAACCGTGTATAGTGTTTTAATGTAGCTAACCTAACCGACCACTTTTAATATTTGAATTCATTTTTCCTGCGAAAAAATAAAACAAAACCCGAGGTTGACCGAAGGTGAATATTCGGGCGTGTTCGGGTAGGGACAGAACTTGATGGACATCTCCTCAGGCGCGCAGTCTTTTCGTTGTGCATAGGGCAGCTATATTATATGGCGGAGAAATTAAGACCAGGACGTAATGCAAACCCCTTGTGTGCTTTCAAGAATATACCGGCAGGGCGAACACAGTTATGTTTATCGCCCTTCGTAGGGATTACGTGTCATCGGTATGACACTTCACCACTAAAAGCGAGCATGGATTATCTTTCGCCTCCTGGAAGACGCCTCAGCCACGACAGCCCCGTCATACATACGGCGGGATGGTTTACCTGTGGACTCATCATAGCCGTCATATGCAGAATCTTCGTCGGAAGGGAGTGGAAGAAAACGAGAAAGCAAGGTATGATTATGCTTAATTATATCTTATTTATTGTACTTATAGTCTTTTAGGTTATATATATGTATATTTATTGCTCATTGAATTTATTTGGTTGCTTATTTTATAATCCTGCAATTATTCACATTCCTCAAATAAACGTCAACAAATGCAAACTAACCTATAAAAGGTTTAATGTGCTGTTAGAAATAGTTTCTTGATGACGTTGGATGTTTGTAAAAACGTTTTGTTGTTAAAACTTAGGTAATATTCGAATAAAATCTATATACACTATATGAAACTATTGAGACACAAACCTCCTTGTGGCTTTTATTATTTAATATATAAAATTAATACGTGCAATGTACGAAAATGTATCATATTTGAAATCACTACTGTTAATTTGTTTTAGGTGCGTGGGATCTGAAGGGTTGGAGGTTTAATACTTAGTCCAGCAAATAATACGAAGGTCGTCAATGTAACAGACCGAGAATGTATCGCCTATAGCCGGCGGTTACGAGACAGCTTGAACCCATTTGAGCTGTGGGAAGTAGTTCAGAACTCTTTTTATAATGAATTTGGAGCTGAGTGAAGTGCCGAGACCACATCTTGAAGGTCAGCGAAGCCATTGTTTACCAGTGCACACTCTAAGGTCTACACACATTCTAGAAATTAAAATCTTTTTTATAAGTTTTAAAGGTGGTTTTATAAATAATTTGAATGACTTGTTAGGTTAGGTTAGCGAAAATATGTGAAATATTTAGACTTTGAAAATATTTAGATTCCTGAAACAATGTGTATTAATCAAAAAATAAACCTCATACTTCATTTATTATTCACAATATTGGGAGCCAATGCTTTAAATGATCACCCTTCAATTTGTGGGAATTCATTAGTCTGGAAAAGTTAGTGTTTACATTGGTTTCATTAAGCTTATTGCTTTGACTGCCAATAACTTATGTAATAAAATTCAAATTATTAATTACAAGTGTTAGTAGCTATAAGGTTTAGCTAAGTTTTTGTGCTGACAGTATGCCAGACTGCAGCGGGTAATTGTGTGTCACAGGTCAGCTAGCTGCTAAGTGGAGACTTCGCAACTCAACGGATGAGATACCTGCAGACCTTCGAAGAACAAGAGAGAGTGCGGAGACCATAAGTATATTCGCAACATTTACTTTCACTAATTTTCTCATTGTAGCCTAAATACATTTGACTGTAAAGTTTTTTTTTCCCATATCACGTATCCAAGTTTATCCCATAATCCTGGTGGTATGATCCTGTAAATATTGATCTTGTGATACATGATGCTTGGTTTTTTTTAACTTTGCAGGTCAAAAAATCCTGAATAAGACAAAAATGTTATATATCATAATGGATAATAATATTAAGTTAAATATAAAAGAACATTTATTTTGGGTTCAACTTTGTAGTTATACAAGTTTTTGTTACACCCAGGAAGCTTTAAACATACAAAATGAAAACAGCAAGCATCACCTACCATAGGATCAAAATATACAGAATCATTGGATGAAATTGGATACGTGATACAAACCTTTTACTGACATTAATTATGGAGGAGCGGTTCACATCTGAAAAATAATAAAAACTACATTAAGTTCCCTACATAAAGGGCATTGTGGTATTAAGTTGTTTACTAGTAGTTAACCATTTACATTGACTGGGTTATATTAGCTACATAAATACTGTAAAATCATGTGGACATTAGTTCATGTTACATACATTAAAAATTCAGTTGGTTATATAAGGAACTTAACAAGATTTTATAATATTTTAACGATATATATATTTCATATGTAGTTAACCTAACCTAAACATCCAGGTACACTATTTTAAATGTAGCTAATATAAAAATGGTTAACTATCAGCAAGTATTTAATGTTTTGCTGTGCACCTGTAGAGAATGATAAGAAAAATTGTCAGTAATTAAGAAAATGCATTTTCAGATTTTTGTTTGCTTTCTTTTCTGAAATAGCCCTTTTCCTTGTATCTAACCCATTAAAATGAATATGTATTTTCAGCGAAAAGTTGTGCGATAGTTGATTAACCGTTTACTTACTTAAAATGATAGACATTTGATTCTGTTTCATTCAGAAAGTAGTCTTTGAGGGCAGTCAATTTGAATTCTTGGCTAGTCTTCTTTACTTTCTTAGCGTAGTGTTTATTTTGAATTGCAAGTCAAGCACTTGAAACTGCTCATAGTTACTGAATATAAATCACTAATTTTCCAAATGTATTTCATGATTTGCATTGGTTATGTTTGAGATTCATAACTTCCGAAGTAATTTGATGTTATAAATTGAAATTAGTCTGGAAATGGGGTATTTATTCATATTTTACAGACATAAATATTTGTTGTTAACTGTTATGAATGATTGCAGTGAATACTAGGATAGCCATGAATTTATTCCACCAATGTTATTTTGTAGGTGATTTCAGCCTTGTACCGAGCCACATCTCCCGACTCCAGTAAGCAACGCTGAGGCCAGTTCTGCAGAGGAGCGGCATACTCCGGTCCACTGCAGCGCCCGCGACCGTGTGGAGTCGTGAAGGACCGCCCTTTGACAGCAGGGCGCTCAGTAGCGTCTTGTGCTGTGTTCAGCAACATGCTGAGCCACTACAGAATATTGGAACCAGATGTGATAGTTGGCGAACCAATAGAAAGTCTTGTAGGTGATGCTGGAGAACCTGCGGCCCAGGTTGTTGAGCATCACTTTCAGAACTAAGCCAGGCAGTATTTTACATTACCACCTTTAATGTTTTCCTGTTTTTAACCTCATTTGACGCAGTGCAAAAAATGACCAATGATTACAAATTGCCTACAATTTGTTACTTCCATGTTTGTCATGTACATCGTACATGGTGAAGATAACACTTTCGTGTGGAATACCAAATCCATAATGGTATTGGGAACACTAATGCTGTAGTGCCTGAATTTTTCGATGACCTCTTCTATTAAAAACTATGTTGGCAGGCTGCCGACACTGGCCCAATAGTGGTAGTCTTCATGAAAATGTTAGTAGGTGATGCTAGCATTACAGTTAATAGAACTGTCTGTTAAAAATAACATTATCTGTAACATATTTTATTGTAAATAACTGTTAAGTTTTTTCTTCTACTGTGAGAAACTTGCAGAATTTTTATATTTACATATTTTATCGAAATGGCAGCTTGTAAAAAAGAACATATTTTCAACTGATGGAAACCTAAACATTTTAAAGTGTTTGGATGAGCACAAAGGCACCAGAGTGTTAATTGCTAATATGTTAGGGATGCCTGTAACAATTGTGAATAATCTTGAAATCATTGAAGGAACTGGTGCTCTGTGTGGTGGTTTTCCAAAGAAAATCATTCGTGCAGGTGTCTGATGTTACTATGAATTGTTAATTAAGGTATGTACCTGTATGTATGCTTACCTATACTCTATACAGAATGTAAATATGGGACTCTAATGTTAATTATTCTATTTAGATGTGCTTCACATTCTTAATTAATATAAGAGTATGGTATGTTCAATTATTATAATAATTAGTGGTGATTTTTCGTTTTCGCGAAATAGATGCAAAAATATGCTAAATTATATTTTTTCCGCTATAAAATGCGAAATCTAGACTAGTCCGAGATAAATGCGAAATCAAGGTAAAAAAACGTAGATTCGTCTTCACTCTACACAATTTATTTACCGATTGTATTTCGTTTCAGTTCAGTATCAAAAGAAACCATCATTTTATGGCGTATTGAGCACAAGTATCATATTGTCACGTCATTCACAACACTATTGTTCGTAAATATTGAATGAAGAATGGCCATCCGTGCCTCGCTATTGTAAACAAAGCAAAGAACAACTAGCTGGAAGATTGTCCAGAATCTTGCAGAGTACAAGTTTTTAGGCCACCATATTGCGACATCTCTGCTTCGCCGCGCCCATTTTCTGTCTGTGTTTCACGTGAAAGCCTAGTTCTTGTGTTGTCTGTGGAAGTTGGTGTGTTTACAAATACGTGCATACTCGTGAATGTGTTGTATACTGTTATTTCTCGTGGTAAAAATGGGACGAAATGTAATTTCCATTCGCGATCGCATAAATGAATACAAAAGTGAACAGTTCTATGAAAGTGATACAAATATTTTAATGTGCAATTTATGTAATTGCCGTCTGGAGTGGAAAAAAAATTATGTACTTGAAAAGCACATTAAATCTGAGGGACATCAGGCTGCAAAAAAAAAAAAAAAAAAAAGGTTCACCGAGAAATCGGATGAAGGAAAAAAGTCGGTAAAACGGCAAGCAACGGTTTCTGGCATAATCGAAAACCAAAAGAATTTGAAAAAACGAGTTTCAATAACATTGTTTGTGCACTCTACATCACTATGGCCATGAACACGGCTAAAAAATATTTATTGTAATTTTAAGTATTCAATTTATTGCACTCATAAGTGCTAAAAAGTTGTTTGGAAACCTGCCAAGATAGGCTATCTTTGTAGTTGTGCTAGATCTTTATTTCTGAGTTTTTTAATAATTAATATGTGTATTATTTAATGCTTTTTAAAAATATACTTTTCTTCAGTAATATAAAATGAGAGAATTTGCTAAATCTTGTTTTTAAAAATGCTACAAAATGCTAAAATTCAAATTCAAAATGGTAAATGTTATTATTTTAAATGCTATAAATCACCATCTCTAATAATAATACATTTCTCTGAGCAAAAAATAACTTCATGAAACTTTTCCCACAGTTTACATTTACAGACACTCCCTTGAATAGTGTAAACATGTGGTTTGACTGTATTTATACATTTACTTATACTTTCTCATTTCATGGCATTATTGTACATAGATTTAACATTACTTATATCAAGAGTAATATGGCATTTTTTGTGTACATATGCATGTGCCATTCTAAAAAATAATTTCTAATGCAGTGTTTCGTTTCAAAATAGTATGAAATTGTCTCTAAGAGTTTTTTTGTGTAATTGTATAATTTGTAGGGTTAGGCAACCAAATCAATTTTCCATTAATATGAAATGTTTTGCAAAACAACTATTTACAAATTAGAGAGGAAATGGAGATACTTATTTTAGAACCCTAGATATTCACCTACAGTAGAACCCCTTTTTTACACTATTGAAAGGGGTGTCTGAAAATGTTGTGACATGCGAGAAAGTGTAAAATAAGGGAAATGTATGAAAAATCCTTTTTTCTCTCGGAGAACTGTGATATTATATTACCTAAACATATTGTATCCTGATATACACACAATAATTCATTATTAGGTTCTGAAGCAAATATAAAAAAAATAATTATACACTTTAGTCCCATATTTACATTCTGTAGAGTGTATAGGTAAGCATAAAGTCTATGTACATACTTTCATACTTAAATTTTCATTTCATAATATGATATTTACAGGTTAATAATATTACCAATAATGTCATAAAACATAAGGAAAGTACTAAAGTAAAAGTTATATTTTTCAAAGGACAAAAAATACAGCAAGGTTTCTCAAAAAAATTTAAAATACAATTTCAGTCAATCTACACTTCATAACCATCACCATCATCTCCATCAGGTTGCTTTTCCTTCATGTGCAAACTGACAATATCATCAAGAGACTGTTCTTCTTTAGTTTGCACATGACTGTCAATGTTGGCATGAATTTTCTTCGTCTTCTTCCTCTACACTGTCTTCTTGTTCCACTGTCCTCATTAGTACACACTGTTCTAGAACTTGGAAAACCTACCTTTCTGAAACAATTTGAAATTGTTGTTGATGTAACTTGTTTCCATGCATAGGCAATTTCATGCACTGCATCCAGAATATTGATTTTTTTTCTTGTGGATTTTGCCAGCATCCAAGAGTTAAAAATGTATTGACAATCCTTTTCCTGTACTTCCACCTAAAGGCATGTATGATGCTTAAGTCCAAAGGCTGAAGCTCACTGGTGCAGTTTGCTGGGGGAAAAAACAAGCTTTATATTCCTTTAATTTAAATCCTGAGGGTGAGCTGGGCACTGGTCAAGAAACAGCAAAAATTTTCTCCCCTTAACACCAATTGCTGCATCCAGAGCATGCAGACGCTGTCAAATATTTTTGATGTCATGTTGGTCTTTTGATTTGCCAAATATTTTGTTGGCAAATTTTTATATTTTTAAAACACCTTGGATTCTGTGCATTTCCTATCACCAATGGTTGAAGTGTTTCACTGCCATCTGAATTGCTCATTAGCAAAACTGTGAGCCTTTGTTAACTAAATTTACCACCATGACATTGCTCCCCTTTTAAACACAGTGTTTTGTCTGGGAGAAGAGAATAAAACAACCTGTTTTTTTTTTTTCCATTAAAAATGCCCTTCTGGTCATATTCTTGTATTTATTTGTGAAGCTGCTCTTGTTTCTACACTTCTACTTTCTCCACATACTGCTTTATATAAAAGGTATGTTGTTTGAAACTGTCAATGTAATCATTAATTCCTAACTGCATAGCTATAAATTGCGCCTTTCCTCTCAAGAAAACACTGTTTCTGGCTACATTCGAGGCCCTTGCACCCACAAACCATTCCTTCAAAAGTACTGCAAGTTCCTCATATTTTGATGCACAAATGTATTTTCTCTTAGAAAAACCACCACACTGAGATGCATTTTCTTCAATCATTTCATGATTTTTCACAATTGTGTTGAGATTTGAAATTGGCACGCCTAACCTCTGAGGGTGTGAAACGAATGTACCTTGGTGCTCATTCACGCACTTTAAAAAGTTGATTTTTTCATCAATTGAAAATGTTTTCCATTTTTTCTATGCTGCCATCAGGTTAAAATACGTACAGATAAAAACACAGTTAATTACTCACTGCAAAAAACCAACCTTTTCCCTTATTCACAATATTATTTTTGCCGACCACGTTATTCTGAACAGATGTTGACAAAGATTTAATACCGGAAATGTATATAGTACGTAATCCTTATTGTATGAGTTAGATTTGAACAGTAGGAATTCCTATAAACTGTACCGTCAGCGTAGCTTACTAACAATTTCTTGACGTCTGCCTTTATTAGGCCAGTGTTGGCAGCCTGTCAGCACAGTTTTTAATGAAAAAGCACTTTGAAAAATTCACGAGCTACTGCGCTAGTGTTCTCAACAGCATTGTTGATTTGTTATTCCACATAATAGTGATATCTTAATAGGTAAGATATCCATGACAAACATGGGAAATAAGGAATTTATGTAGGTATTGCATAAACAAACAGCGTAAATTGCGGGAAGCAAATTATAGGTGCGTTGTTATCAACGGGAATTTATTGCATTGCATTTCAATGAAGTTAAAACAGGCTTGAAATAAACTGGTGCAATAATGGGAAAACTTAAAACGTGGTAATGTAAAATAGGGGTTCTACTGTATTTAGGATATAATTGCAGCTGCAACATAAACTGTAAATTAGTTCTTCAATTTGTCAAACACATTCACTTTAAATAGCTTCTATTATACAAACCATTATACTTATTATGTTTTTGAGTTTTAAATTCTTTTTAGTAGTAAATTCAGCAACAGTGCATGATTTTGACTGTATTTTTCCAAAGTCGTAACTATCGCATGGCAAAAGAGTTGCCAAGTATTTTGTTGTAGTCCATGCTTGTATCCTTTATTTTTCACAACTGCTAATACATTTGACAAAAAATACAAATAATTTTTTTGATGTAAAAAAAATTGTGTGTGTTTGCATTGACAACACAATTTTTTGTGCTATAATTTCTCGTGGCAGTAGTAAAATAATTTGGTTACCTGCACGATTAAAATCGCTAGTGCTGTATAGTTTTTGATAGTGCTTATGGATATTTTTACTGCATTGTTATTTGTTTTGAGATGAAGTGCTGTAAATTGGTCCTTTTTAATTGTGTGCATTAATCAGATAAAGTTAATTTTGGTCTATGTTTTGAAAAATAGCTTAACCGTATCACCATTTAGCCATGTATGTAGTTCAACAAGTTATTTTCTGTTGAACATACCATATATCATGAAATAATAATAACAATAAAGCATTTACATTGAATTTTTAATAAACTTGACAAAATACTTTAAAAATTTTACGATAAAAATTTAAGTATGTAATTAAGCTACTTAGTAAGTGTTGGACATAAATGTTTTTCTTCTTCAAACTTTCTATAAATGTGCAGCAATTAATTCAGTGATTCGTACTAGGTCCAAACAAATCTAATAAAAAAATTGGCTGCTAAATATTTCTTAAGTATATAACAATGTTAAATTACTAGTTAAGTTTGTAATTAAAATTTAATGCAACTTAGCATATGTTATTTTACGTATTAACTTAAAATACACAGTTATTAATTACCCAGTGTTTTTTAGTGAAATCAGCACCTATTTATGACAAGTCTAGAAATTTTGTATGATAAAAAAAAACCAAGTTTATGTACCGTAACATTGGGTCTTTAATAATACAGAGCAGACATGGCATATGAGGATTGGCATGTTCGCAAAATATAGACCTATAAAGGAATAAACATTATGCATGTAATACAAAAGAGTTTGAAACCATACAAACTATTAGCATTGAAACAAACCTTCATATCATTCGAGATTTTATGTTGCTTGAGAACTTTTTTTGCTGTGAAATTTGCAATATAGACCTCTCGAAAAGATTATTTTAAAATGTAAACATATGAACGATTGCCAGCATCATGTCCCCTCCTGTGAGTTAACATTTTGACAAATGAAACTGCCAATAGAAAAAAGGTAGCACACAGGGAACAGCTAACAGAAGCTAAGAAATACCTCATAAAGGAAAGACAAGGAGTGAAACTATAGTTTTTTCACAGATGTATGCAAATTGAAAATGTGATACACGTAAACAATCTTCTAAATGTTTGCGTGGTAGATTGTATTATCAAATTTTTTTCACTATTTTGTTAGTTATTCTGCAATATAATAATTTTTTGTTATGTATCTTTTCATGACTAATCTAATAAAACATCTAACTTATAAAAGAAAAATAAGGTAAACTGCAATGATCATTGCCACGTATCAGCCCCTTGTGGAGTAGTAACTTCTGGTGCGTTGTCTGTGCCTTCAGGCACCATTTCTTTGTTCTGATTTTCTTGGTGATGTTTGTAATACAGATTTTTTTAGGAGACTTGGTAGCTTTGGTGATATAAGTTTCCTCAAAATAATGGTATTTTGTGCGTCATAGATGGGTGTTGTCAAAAAACTTACTTTTGAAAATGGTGCTATTAAAATGTAATCTGTAGTACCAAATTTTCCTGAGGCACGTTTTTGCATTGTATCATTTGTTACTAATTTGCCCACAGTACATTAAAAAAATTTTGTTTGGTAGTTTTTTAAGAACATTAAGTATTGTTGGTTTGGGAGAAAATTTGACTTGGATGTAAAAATAACAAATACTTTATACTAGTTGCATTATCTGTCATGAAATAATTTTGTATTGATCTAGTTTTAATTGCCAAATCGCAAATTTCAATTGATTATAATTATTTTTTGGTATCAGAGATTGGTTTACGATGGTGCCCTACAATTAAAACTGTTGTGCTATCTTTTCTCATGCAAGGATGTTTTTTACAGTTTAAATGTCTCATGTGTTAAATAGCAGTAAAGTTGGAAGATGTATATTACATGCTTTATATTAGCTTCACCTGTATGTTTGTCTGTCCGTCTGTAACTTGGTCTGTCCGTCTGTAACTTGGTCTGTCCGTCTGTAACTCTTTCGACTAAGAGTGAGTGACTCATCACAGTAAAATGTACCACCCATTTCATTACGTTCGTTAGCCGAGCGGTCTAAGGCGCGCGACTTCTGTGACGTCAGCTTTTGGATTCAAAGATCGTGGGTTCTACTCCCGGCCACGCCGAAAAAAAAAAAATGTTTTTTTTTTCCCCGGTAAATTCTAATATTATATCCATACATCTAACTGCAAATGATTCGTAGAGACTTTACCATTTCTTTGTGACGTTGCAACTCCAAATAGTTATCTCAGATGGTAATAGGTAGTGTCGGTAACTCATTTCCCTATGATAATTATACATAAATATAGTTTAAAAAACTAAAAAAACATGCTTTTAAAGAATATCAAACTAAAAAGTTAAAAATAAATATAGTTTAAAAAACTAAAAATTATGCTTTTAAAGAATATCAAACTAAAAAGTTAAAAATAAATATAGTTAAAAAAACTAAAGAAACATGCTTTTAAAGATTATCAAACTAAAAAGTAAAAAATAATTTTAAAATTAAATTTATGACAATAGTATATAAGCAATACTAGTATAAATGAGAAAAAAGCATGGGGCGCTTAATATTCAAAAAATATGGCACAAAGCGCCTCAAGCTTTTTTCTCATTTATACTAGTATTGCTTATATACTATTGTCATAAATTTAATTTTAAAATTATTTTTTACTTTTTAGTTTGATAATCTTTAAAAGCATGTTTCTTTATTTTTTTTAACTATATTTATTTTATTTTAAATTTGTCAAATAGTAATTACTTGACTTTAATTTTACTTTACTTTTATTTTTAATTTAACTTTTATTAGTAATCAAAATTAACATTTGCACATGCTTGATTAACATTTAATTATGCATTGTTTAGTTGCCATCATGGTAGGAATTTGGAACCAGTTACTTAAGTTTGCGTGAATTACTTTAGATTTTTGCACAGTTGACTTAAAACCTTTTACACTCTGTAAATTTTATACTGAAGTGCTTACATAGTATTACAATTAAAATTAACACCTGCCCTCTGCTTTAAATTTAAAAATAAAGAAGAAAAAATGTTTGTGATATATAAAAAAAAGCTGGTTAATTGTTTCTGTTAAGAGCATCATAAATTAAAATTGTCATTTGTCAAATTGGAAGGTTTACATTATCATAATTTTTTATAAAGGCTGTTAAAAATATTGTTTTGCATGTACTTCATAATTGTGTATATTTTTCCCTTGTCCCTGGCAAAATAGGCCCACAAATGTTTAGTTTTCATTCATACAGTTACCTGTTAAAAAGGTTTTATCATAGATTAGTTAGAACAACTGCATTTAATAGTTATATATAGTATATAGAAACATTATGAAGTATCATGTTGTGTTTTCTTTCTTGTACTGTCCACATATGTTGCAGGTCTTTTGTCTCTGGTGTTGCAGCATTATATGTAATTGTTTGTAGTGTTTGATTTAACATCCATTACACACAACAACAAACTTTTTATTTCATTGCAAATAGAAATTTTTTGTTCATGTCTGAAATTATTAATTTTGATGTAAGCAGTCCGATAAACTAACAAAATAAAGAAACACTATTGGCCATTCTTACATACAGTTTGGTATTGTTTAAAGTTCTGTAGAGTATTATGTTGAGATGTCATATCAACTTAATGTAATTAGTTTTGATTGGGACGTTATTTATAAAAAAAATTTGTATACTGTATTCTGTTTGTATGACTTGTAAATGAATAGTTTATACTAATAAAGTTTATTCTGACAGTGACGAGAAAATCCTTATCATTAACTCCTGGTTTGTGTAGATATGTACCTGCTGGCAATGGTTTCTTCATAACACCATCTTCAGCCACCACTTCCAAGATTCCCTCAATATTTTCCAGTTGGTTGAGTACAAGGTTTTTAGTTTACGTGTTTACATAACTCTAAAGTGTTTATCCCTTGTTTAGTTCCTAAAAAATTTAATTGTGTTTCATACTGAGTTGTATATTCGACATAGCTGAAGGCATTTATGTCATTCAAAAATCCTTGGGAATTGTTTCCAAGGTGTCAAAACCACAAATTATGGTTAAGAGAGGAAACTATGTTGATACTTAAAAGAAATTTTAAAAGTAACAGATTTACAGTGGTGAACAAGATGTTATTTCATGTGCTTCTACTATTGAACAATTTGAATCTTCAATGTTATAGTTTGTCATGATACACTGGTAGTGATAAAAAGTTTTTTAATCGAGTTTTGGTGGTGCTAGTATAAAACTAATGTTTGATATGTTGTTTGAAGGATTCTTGCAATGAAGTAGTTTTAAATCAGTAAGTTGATGCTGTGGTTATTACACCCACCAAAGACAAACTTAAATTCGGTATACATGTAAACGTTATGCACATTTAACGTTTGCACATGTTTTACAAATTATTTGTTATGCATGCATATGGCAAATCACCCGCATATAACTGAAATAATTACATTTAGAGAAAATAGTTGTCTATGAAGTGTGTACAAACTTTTGGAATAAATTAATCTGCTGATAACACTAAAAACTTTAATATATAGTTTACCATTAATATAATTTCACAAATCTACCTGAATATATGCATGGGATGTCCTCTTAAATTTGCTAGTCACATATCATTAAAGAAAGGGTCAATGATGGCCTATGTAAGGCGTGCTTGACTCTACCTTAGTTTAGTTACTGTCCTGTTCTGTAAAACTAAACATTCCTAAGTATAGTTTCACAAAAAAAAAAACTACGTGAAAATTATTTCATTACGCAAGATGATTTTGTAAACATACAAAACCAACACTATCTAGGCCACTATTGCCAGCTCTCGAATCAAGGCCTAACACCCACCGCAAGGACTTGTAGCTCGAAACTGGTTAATTTTGACTCAACATTAGCGTTTCCAGTGGCTATGTGCTTCCAGTTTATTGCAGCATTTTTTGTACGCGTATTTTTCATTTCACGCCACACCTTGATAAGAGCATTGCTCTTACTATACTATAGCAAGAATGAGTGATGTTATATTGTTATACATTAAATGCATCTGTAATGAATAAATTTATACGCGGCAAAACTTGTTCAAAATAAGTTTGTAAGGTGTTTACAAATACATAACTTCTTTTCACTGGTCCACAGTTTTACCTGGCCCCAGTCCATTATATTTACTTGTGACATTCTAACACATTTTATTAATGAGCTGTAGGCCTTGTGGCTCTATCAATTCGCTTCGTGCACATTTTGGATGTGCGAACATGCAAGTGGTGAGTAGTTACAATTGTCGCAGGCTAGCTTTCGCGTCTCGTGACATTGCAACTTATATCAAAGCAAGAGGTCTATTGCATATGAAACCAAAACTGTAATGTTGATTAATAAAAGGGCTGGATCTAACTAGTAATATACCTGTATGGCATATGTATTAATATATCACATTTTTTTATGTTTGTTTATGTTGTTTATTGTGTTTTATGCTGCTCATGCAACCAAAATAAAATACCTATTCTATTAGACATTGTGATGGAAAAATAACAGAAGGGGAGGTAAAACCATGCACAGGTTTTACCCCTCCACGCTTTAGTTTACTTTGTCATCTTGGTTGTAGCCAGATCTCTCTTTCCAAGCTCTACCATCTCATTTGCATCTCGCGAACCTTTATAATTGTTGGTGTATAATAATGAGTGCTATATGGAGGTAGAATGACTATTTATGCTGTATACTGATGCTCCAATCACTAAAATAATTGGTTTGACATATTTAATTCATGTCTGTACAATGCAGAGAAAGGAAAATGTGCTGATGAAATATACGAAGATGAACAAAATATAATTTTGAAACAAGTTGATGAAGTGGTATAAACAATTCAAGCGGCTAGTTACAAATCCAATTGTACCTATTCAAAATGACACACTCATTAACAATAATCTCTTTAAAACTTGGTTTCAGATTTGAAACGAAAGTACAGTGTCAGTTACTTATTGATGCGCAAAAATTAACGAAGATGTTTGGAAAATTTATTTTATTAGATGAAAAAGTCATACGTATGGCCATCCTACGCCGCTGGATTTAATGTACCATCTGAGATAACATGTACTAGGAAAACATTCATCTAGATGTTTGGAATGAATAACACAGAAAGTGACGAGGAAGCGGATACTGAGAGCTGCCCAACTGCACAGCTCTTACACAGGATTGTTGAGGGTGAAGAAACTGAAGTTCCCGATTTCGATGTGTCTTCTCTTGATTTAACAACACATTTTCATTTTAATACAAGGAAAAACTGCTTCACGGTTACACTAACAAACGAAAGCTTGACATATATGGCTGGATTTGTTGCACAATATTTTATAGCTCAATATTCTAATGTAGGTGTTCCTATGAAGATGAGTAATGAGAAAAGAGAAACATGGACTGAATTTGTTTCACAAGGCCAGTAACTGTCTCTGAAAGAAATTTTTCTAGAATTTTAAGGAAAATTTTTTTTGTATTAGAACACAATTATTCAAGATAGTTACTGACAAAGTTTTAAACAGATGCATGGACCTTCAGAAGTCATTGAATATTTTGTAAAAACTCGTACAGAAATAATGAAATAAACAAAGAATTGAACAAAAAAAAACTTTGTTGAATTGCCTTTAAAATAGACAACTTTGACAAATATTTTTAAGTGCACAGCTTAATATGACCTTAATACAAAAAATTAATGAAACAATACTGACATCGGACTATTACCCTAGATTACTTCATTTCTATGCAAGTCTTGTTTTAATTATGTGTGTAATATTATTATGTGTAATAAATAATATTTGTAGTGTATATGTGTGTGTAAGGTGATATAATGATATATGAAATATAATTTTATGGTTTTAGTTTTTTTGAGTACACCTGTTCATTTAAATAGTGCATGTGTATCATGTTTCAATACCATAACTGATACTAAAATCCCCGATACTTTCCAAATTAATATACCTTATTACTAAAATAGCATCGTTATAACTTCCTTGATGGTTGGTTATTCTATCGAAACTTCATGGATCTTAGTAGATGTTTCATGGGCAAATCTGTGAAATATCTCTTAGAGTATGATTTTTACACTTAGAACTATTACTGTGATTGTGCATGTTTTTTTTTGCTTGAATATAAATGAAATAAAATTTTTGTACAGAAAGTCAATATTATTTGTGTGTTCATACTAAATAGAGGGCATTCAATTAAAATTAAATGAGGTGGAAGTGTTTTACAGGATAAAACCATTGTTTGTTATTATTTATCTAATAATAATAAGTTACTGTTGTGCTTTTGTATCTTACAGTATATTATCTGTTAAGTTTATGAAAGTCAAATTATACCTCAACATTGGCCTGATGATTATGTAACTAGCACATTTTGTAATGCCTGCAAGGTGTTTTTGTTTAGTATTGTAAAGTTAGTGAGTGTAATTAAAATATAATATAAATCTAGTTTGGTTTTATATTTATTGTTTAAAACTAAATTAAAATTTTTTTAATAATAAATAAACCTAAAGCAGGATTTTTTTTGTAATTTTTCAAATAAGTATTTGTAGAAAAAATTTCTACAATCAAATTCCTTTTCGAAATATAAGTCTGTATTTTTCTTTGTCGTCTACATCCTATATGTTTTTTATCTTTGTAGTAAATATTTTCTATAATTTTTTTCGAGATTTGACTAACTTCCTATTAATATTCCATTTCATTTTATGCAAAATAATTTTTTTTTTTACACCGTGCTAACATTCTAGGTCATTGGTATATCTAGATAAATGCAACACCCATGTGAAGAACTGTTACAGGATCATTCCATACCAGATCATCCAAGATACACATTGTCCACCCCACTATCTCAGATTTGGATGAAATTTGGTACACGGTATCTTCAGACAAATATAATAAACCGTATTTTTCATTTTTGGAATATAGGCTCTAGTCTGGAATTTATAGCCCTTCAAATTTCCCATTTTCTTTAATCCGCAACCATAGTTGAGTGACACATCTTGCTTCCGAACAGTTGCATTATTTTATATGTGCAATTATACTTCCTGATTTTGGGTGCAGATGTTTACTTAATTTATGAGTGGTATTAAAAAAAATCTATTAATTTTCAAATATTGCATTTTTTATAATTTTCTAATTTTTTGCCTATGAGTAATATTGCAGTGTGTGTGTTTTAATATATTTCAGTCTCTCGTCAATAGCTCAATTTTATTCATTCATTGATCATGTTTCTTAACCAAATTAATTAATTTTTGTTTTAATTGAATTAACTGTTTGCACCCAGCAAACGCCAGTCTTAATTTTGTGGAATATTACAGCTTTGAGAATCAAGTTAGACTAACGAACCCGCTTACTGGTGTTACTGTGATTATTTGTCGAGTCTTGTGCGATTTTAGTACAGAGACTACACACAGTTTATTCACATACTTTGTTCGCCCAACAAAGGGACCTTCATACACACCATAACCTCTTAATTACATGTATAGATACACCTCCTTGACTTCAATGTAGTTCCACGTTAGTGGCTAGATGACAGGTAGTGTTAAAAGTACAAATGTAAAGTAAATTAACATAATAATTTGACTCCTATCCTCTGGCAACGTAAATATATTTACGTATTTAGTTTGTAAAGATGATTACACTCAGAAAATAGTGATACTGTGATCTAGTTACAGTAACTGTAACTTCAGTACATTTATTTGTAAACGACGGTAATAAAATGGTGCTATATATATTTAACCCTTAATAGACGTATCTCTGACGGAGGCATCTCTCCACTGGAAATAACTTTTTATAGAGAACTAGTTTATAAGTAGCGAGTTCTCTGAAATAGGTCGATTAAACAAACGTTGTAATTGTGTGTGGTACGACATAATGATGAAGTTGGCCGTCAATCACTAATGTGTATAATTCAATATAATAAAAGAGACCTCTTGATACCTAGCTAATGACATTGTTAAAGAATGATTTTTTTTTGTTTTTGAATAGTAAAATATTATTTGTTTAATATTATATTGAATTTGTAGAGTACTTATATTTATTACTGTTTCCTTGTTTTTTTCAACGTTAAATTTATAAGGTTTTATTGTTATTTTACTTATTATGTTATTTAAAACTTTTTTAATGTAAATAATTGTTGAAATATCTATGTTGAAAGTATTTTTAAGTGTCATTTAATATGTTTGTTGTTATGAGAGCTTTAAAGGGTAGTCATTATTGTTCGCTGAACTGTTTATTAATCAAATATATAGTTGTGAATACTTAACCCCGGTGAATACCGACAACGTACTGCGAGATTAGTGGTTAAATTTATTTGTCAGGAATTCACTTGCCTACATTACATTAAGATTCCCTTCTACCTTACACTAATGTAGCACATTATTATATAGTTAAAATTATAGGTATCGCGCAAAATAAAGGATATTATTTCGAACTCATGAAACGATAAGCATAAGATGACATTTCTACGATTGTCATTCATTGTTTTCTTTTCAGCCATTAAACGGCGATTATAACTAGTTTCGTATGCTGGAATATGGAGTGGTTGTGCACTCACTCACTCACTCACTCACTCACTCACTCACTCACTCACTCACTCACTCACTCACTCACTCACTCACTCACTCACTCACTCACTCACTCACTCACGCACTCACGCACTCACGCACTCACACACTCACACACTCACACAAAATTATTATAAATAAATTATAAAATGCTAACTTCCCGCCGAAATAGAATTTAAAAGGAAACGGCGGGCGAAGTGGTGCTACTTCCCCCTCCACCCATAACACCCATAACACCCAACATGAATTTCTGCGTACAGTACTGATTGTAATGACCCTTTGTTTAGGAATTAAGTGTTTTTAATTTGGTGTGTCCCATTAGGCATATTGACTTCAGAATCAACATAAAACCACCACACCATAACCTCTTAACTATATGAATAATTACACCTCCTTCCTTGACTTCAATGTAGTTCCACGTTCGACGCTAGATGGCAGGTAGTGCTAAAAGTAAAAATGAAAAATTATTAACGTAATAATTTGACTCCTATCCCATGACAACGTAAATATATTTACGTTTATAATTTGTAAAAATAATTACACGAAGGAAATAGTGATACTGGCTGCGATCTAGTTATTGTAACTGTAACTTCAGTACACTTATTTGTACACGACTGTAATAAAATGACACTTTATATATTTTATAGAGAGCTCGTTTAAGAGTAGCGGGCTCTCTGAAATACTAAGGTTATCAAACATGTTAAACCTGTACGGTGCATCATAGCAATGCAGTTGCTTCCAATGCAGCCGGCTATCAACCTCAAGGCGATCACCGCCTCCAACCATTACTATACAGTACTGGCCAGTGGTGGATCCAGGATTTTGATTTGGGAGGGGCTTGACCCAGCTGTGGCTAGGCTTTATCAAGGCAAACACTAAAACAATAGTGGACCCAGATGCTTTTTGGGGGGGGGGCTTGAGCCCCTTAGCCCCCCCTCTGGATCTGCTACTGGTACTGGCCAGAGAGTCTCTGTCTGCAACCAGGGCTTTCCAGGTCCTCCATATAGTCTAAGGATTCCGTCTAAACCAACATCAGAATGCCATTAACATTAACAGCTTAGTTACAAATGATATTTTATAATACGACTCTGAACAAACTGGGATTTTACTTTCTCAATGTAATTATTTTGACTCGCACAGCATTTAAGTTTTGCGGAAACCACTTAACAAATATTTTTTTCCCCACATAAAAGTGTGAATCAACAAATGTTTCACCGTCACATTGGAATCCTTATTTTATTTATTTTTTTATTTTTTTAAATCGCGCTTGTTAAGAGATCGTTGTGTTTTGCATATGCCTGCATAATACGTATATTTCAAATAATAAATAGGATGCAGAGCTAATGGGTATATAATGGGAAGTAAATAATAAAAAAAAGTTATGATTCCCGAGATGTACTGTTTCAAACTCTAGAAAGATACGTCTTGATACGATGGAAATGACATTGTTAAACAATGAAAATTATTTTTTTGGTTTTGTTTTTGAATAATAAAATATTGATTATTTTTGTAAATGTTATAATGAATTTGTAGAGTACATATTTTTTCCCTTTACCTTGTTTTTTTCCAACCTTAAATTTTTAAGGATTTACTGTTATTTCACTTGTTATCTTATTTAAAACGTTTTTAATGTGAATAATTATTTTCTTTTTATAACTTATATCTGTATGCAGTGTGTTCTGAAAAATGTCATATTATGCCAAGGTGACGTGTATAGTCCCAAAATAGAGCTATGCTCTCTGGAACATTTTAAAAATAAATAAAATAAAAATAAATAAACCCGTTGAAAGCATTTTAAAGTTTCATTTAATAAATATGTTAGTATTTTGTTACGAGAACTTTAAAGGGTACCTAATCGTTATTGTTCGCTGAACTGTTTATTAATGAAATATATAGTTACGAAGACCCTGTGTTTTTCTTGTTTTTATATTCTCGCCTTTATATATCTATGTTTTTATTCATGTACTTTTTATAGCCCTTGTGCTTTTCAGTTGTAGGGTTTTTCAGTGTTTTCCCTAATTGTATCATGTAATTGTAATTTTCATTTATTGTAGTGCTTTTATTATAGATATCTGTTAGCATGTAAGAGCTTTTTAGTTGAGGCATGTATTTGTAAGTTTGTTTTTGCTCCATTTGGGCTTTTCTGTATTCATTATATGTTCAATAAACCTCTTGAACTTGAACTTGAACTTGTTGAGAACTCGTTCGTAAGTAGCGAGTTCTCTGAAATACGATGATAAAGTAAGTACAGTAAGCCTGTATGGTCCCGCTACTCAACTCAGTTGGCCGTCCGCTCCTTTCCATTTTCTATTCATGTATTATTAATATGTTGGCGTGAAAGAGCCGCGTTGCTGAGGCATGTACCTCCAAGCTAGGTGCTTGGCTTGAATTGTAATGTATTTGAGTCTGTAAAACATTTAAACTGTAACAAAAACTAAACAGGGTCTACGATGCACTTATCGTATGGACTAAGGATTCCGTCTACACCAGCATCAGAAAGTAAAGCCAATTTGTGTGTATTGAATTATATAGTCTTATGTAAATGTATATAGCGATTTTACGAGCCAAAAATTATGTGAAACAATAATGTTAACAGCTTACCAACGAACACCACCTTCCGTCTTTACTAAAATCTTATAAGCAATGCTTAATTTTTATGTAATGAATATCTAAACGCTTAAATTCAAATTCGACTTAAATTTATTAATTCATATAAATGTGTAAGAAGGGTATATCTTGAACTAGAAGAGTTCAGATGAATTAGATCCTGAAATGATTCCAGGCAGATCTAAATTTCTTTGGTCTTATGCTGTGTAGTTGGTAGTGTGAGGATCAGTGGTGACCGAATTCAGGGAAATTAATAAGGAATTGTGTGTAACCTGGGAGTGAAATCCTTGTTTACTTGTATACTGCCTGGTACTGGCCATCCGCGACCACCACGCCATATGTCACACTTGTCACACTTGTCACACTTGTCACGCTTGTCACCTTGGTACCTTGTCACCCTTACAGCCTGGGAGCTATCACACATCATTGACACAACACAGCGGCATGGCTACAACTGACATTTTATTGGGGCCTCTTTAGCCGCTGAAAAATAATGTATACGTAGTTGGAAGTATTGTAAGGAAAATATTAGGTTTACCCGGGGGGAAAAAAACAGCTTTTCGGCACAGCCTACAGACCTAGGTAGATTTACGAGTACCTATTTCTTCTGGAAAATTTCAACAACTCAATGTACATAACATTATATTTGTTCTCCAATATTCTGATCGATGAAACATTTTCTCATTTTCCATGTAGTGAAGATATTTTGAATGTTTTCAACCCAATGCAACCCAGCATTAAAAAGGCTTAGATATAATTTCATATTACGCATACAAAGAAGTTATTAAATGTTTTTTTACCTTCAACCACTACCTGTAATCTCTTGCACTAATACGTGGTAGCATAAAAATAAATCGAGGTTTAAGAAAATATTAAGATGGTTTAATGTAAATTCGAACGAATTTGATTTTAAGAAAGTTTTGATTTTTTTTTTTATTATATTTCACCCCCCTGTTTTTACGGAGATAGTTCGTTTCATCAAACATTGTCAGCCAAAGGTTTGAGATATAAAGTTTAGGGGTTTTGCAATAATGCTACAGTATTTTACCATACAGCTGGTCTCGAAATATTTTCACGAATAATCACTGGCCCTAACTAATGAGTAGAACCGTGTAAAATGTTCATTATTTCCTGTCCCCAGGCTAGGCTGCACAAACGTGTGCAGAACCAAGTCGATGTCACGTGTTCATCTCCCCTCCCCCCGGCTCGCACGTGACTTGGTCAGCTGTTTGTCATTGGCTGCGAGTCGTTCAGGGCCCTTCAAACACCGGTGATCCAGTGACAAGTGCCTGTCGAGTGATGTCGCCAGACAGCGCAGATCTAGCTGTGCGGCTAATCATTGTTGCTTGTGATTGGCTGAGCCTCGCTCAGGCGCACGAATCACAGCAAGCCATCGCGGAAGCAAAGGCGTCCTGAATGCTCTGGTCAAATTGCAGACGGCCGCCAATCACAAGGAAGAAACCGCGAGCGTGTGCATACATTGTTGCTAGAGCCACGGAATTTTCGCAGATTCATTTAGTCGCAAGCTAGAATGCAAACCTCCACACTGTCGCACTGTGTTCATGATTGGACCGCAGTTATCTGGACACGCCCCTCTACGACCGTGAGCCAACGATGTCCAGCTAGGAGAGAAGTAAGCGAATCAGGTAGTGCCAAATAACAAGGATAAAAATGTTCTCGCTAAGAACAACCAATGGGAAAGTAAACATGGGTCGAGCACACTTATAACTTTGAATTCTATCCTGAGGCCAGAGGAATCCGCGAAATTTCCGGGACTCTAATTATTGCTAGAGACCGGAAAAATTCGCGGGTTCAATGACCTGCAGGATGAACTCCATAGTTCTACGTACACACGGTCAAATGTCACCCACTCATTGGCTGCTGTCTTGTGAGACGTCCCAGCGTAGCAGCCTGTGATTCGATAAATCTTTGGTCGGGTGTTTCTCATTGGCCCAGCGTCATCCAGGTGAGTTGTGAGCCAATAGCAGAGGCAGCACTGAGGTATAACTATTTGTATTTTAGCCTATCGCGAAATGAATTCGCGAATTTTCCGGTCTCTATTTATTGCAGATTTTCTCGTGACAAATATCTTGTCTAATGCGCTCGTAGACTGTATATAGTAGATAGAGCTACGGAAGTTCCGTGAATACGTTTGGTCGCCAGCTAGATTGCAAACCTTCATACTCTTCAACTGTGCTCGTGATTGGACCGCAGTTGTCTGGACACGCCCCTGTACGGCCGCGAGCCAACGATGCCCAGCTAGGAGAGAAGTACTAAGCCAATCAGGTAGTGCCGATTAAAAGAGCAAAACGATCCTCGCTAAGAAGTCAGCCAGTAGAGAATTAACGTTGTTAAAGCAAACACAACGCTTTGAATTTTAACCAGATGGCAAACGAATCTGCGAAATTTCCATGTGTCTATCAATAGAATGGTCAAATTCATTATGTAAGGAGTGAGTTTGGATTTGACCGACAAATTCGGTTGCAGGTTCACATAAAAAAAAAAAAAAAATTGTAAAGTACGAACGACTTTTGATCTAAAGTGCTTCCCCAAGGCTGGTTTACTCCTTTGAAGGTGGTTCTAAAAACTTATTATTTTCATTGCAAATAACAAAGACAGTATTTAGTGAGCGTCTGGTAATGTTAAATTTAACGAATTTCTACATCCACCTTAATACTAGTCGCTATCGTAAAATTGAATTCTGAGTCTACTTGAACATTGCTACGTGCGTTTTGTTTGAATTGCAAATTTCAAGTAATAATTTAACTTGGAACATGATGAATCTCAAACACAGCATTTGAGCAAGACCGTACGAAGTACTGCGGGATTATACAACTTCAATAACGGGCGAACTACGTGTTTGACTGCTCTCGGAAACTTCTGCACTTCACGTCATTACTTTTTATCGTTTGTTTTTCTTATTTTCCAAATATTTTCAAAGTTATATGCTTTTAGTGAAAAGTAAGATATCAGTCGTAGTAAAAAAAAATGGTTAACCAATAACTTGAATTACAGTTATTATGTATAACTTAATTTTTACCGTATTTGCATAGCTGTGATCCAGTTTTTGACATAGTTCACAGTGATGCTGAAGTCAATAAAGCTACGCCGGCGACGCCAAGATTCTAGCCAATCACGTTCGACACATCCGTGACGTCAGCGCGGAGAAAATGGCGTCGCTGAAAATCGTGCCAGAATATTGTTTTCGAAAGGTGGTGAAACTGGTGCATTGATATTGTACTATTATTCTTGTATTTTTAAGGTTTTGTTTTCAACGTTTATCTGCAACATTTTTGAAATGTGTTTAAGCACAGGGTTTTTTTTTTTTTTTTTAACAATTTAAAGTCAAATTTGAATAAAACAATTTTCGCTCAAACTTTTTGATCAAAAATACACGTATGTTTGGTGCGTACGTAACAGGTTGTCGCGCGGTGTTCGCAATAGAGCGATATTTGGCTGTCGCGTCGTTGCGCTGAGACTGGCACGAGCAGCAGTCGGCAGAAACCGGACACCGGCATGGCGGGCAGTCTGCAGCCAGGAGTGGTCGCTATGTTACAGGGCGAGTTTGGCACAAGGTGCGCTTGCTCGGTAAGTAACTACCAAAATTACACTTAAATGATGTTTGCAGCCCGGTCTATGGTCATCTTTAAATAGTGGTGGTGGTATTCAAGGTTATGGCGTACAAATTTTTTTTACACGAACCTTTAATTTAAATATATATATATATATATATATATATATATATATATATATATATATAAACTTTGTTCATCGTCGGGATCTTTCTGTTCCATACACACACTCACACATACATAAATACATATATATCTGTGTGAGGGAGCCGTTAATATTATAAAGTTAGCATCGTAATTTTCGTACTTTATTTTTTACGCGTTTTAAATAAACAGGGACACCAACCCGACGGTGGAACATTTTTTTGACGTGATAAAGTCTAATAAATCTATGAACGCCGGCTGCACGCACGAAAAAGTGTCCCGTTACGCTATGTCCAGTTACGCTCATTGTACGCTTGCGCCGCATCTATCTCTCTTCCAATCGATTGGAACAACCATCGATTTGACTTTTTCGAGGCACATTAAACTTGAAACACATTCGTTTCCTACTTTCCCGATCATCGTCCTATCCTTACCAGAATAACACAGATTGGAAGAAGTTATTTAGCAAACATGTATAAAAGTTTAGTTAAAATAATCACTTCGTTAAAGTAATAAACATATTTGAATTATGAGTGCAAATAAAAGTAAATTTATCAATTAAATTGTAGATTTCATTTCACTCCTTCTTTGTATCCATACGAAATAGTGATAATTCAGTAAAAATGATTCAATTTTATTCATAAAAGTATGCAATCATTTCATCAATGTTTTATGACGTCACGTTAAACTATCGTCCGTAAACCGACTTTACAGACAACCAATTTTTTTAATTGCACCTTTATCTAAAAACATTGGTAACATTATTTTCGCAGCACTAAAATGTTTTACAAACGATATATTTCATATTTGTAAAGTAACCCCACATTTGCGCACAGTGGCATTGCGGAGAGTCTGTATTCGCGCGCAGCCCTGGATGAGCACGGCAGCATCTGGGCGAGGAACACATTTGTCCTTGAACTCTGGCGTGTGAGCTACGTGATATACCACGTGTGCGTCAATGAGTGGGAGGGTAATCAATAATGTGGAAATTTTGTGGCACGATTTTCTTTTTAGGATTAAGGAGCCAAGTCTATTCACAAATTAAACAAATTAAACGTTAAAAAAAATATTTGAGTTTATGAGCTGTCACGGTAGTATTTTTATCTATGGTTCTTACAACATTGACTACATTGATATTTTAGTCCCATTTTTTAAATAAAGTAATCAGCAAACACATCGCCGATGGTTAAATTGGCGGAAATAAAAAGAAAATGAAATGTAAAGGGAAGTGTATCGACTTGATGAGTGGAACAAGTGAACGCACTCGTGGACGAGACTGCTTGTCGCGCTGGATCGTGATCGTGATCGTGATCGTGATTGTGATCGTGATTGTGATCGGGATCGGTGTTGGCCCGCGGGTCCCGGGAGGCGGCAGGTCGTGACGTCACGACGAAAGTGAGCGGGTTGAGTGACCGGCTTGCGTCACAGCCGCTCCCACTGGTCGCAGCCCATCGCTTCTGCAACCACTCAAGCCCTTGTTGCAACGAAGAACTCTTCAGCGTTCTGAAATTGTAACGAGCATCCTGGCAATAATCAAGTATCATTATGAACTTTCTACTGTGCGAGTGTGTGCGGTCGATCATGAAAAAAAAAAAAAGATGACAATTGATTTGTTAGTACATTCTGTCGTCACACACTTTTGGTCACGTTGCTTCATTTGTACATCCCGAGCTGGCAGCGTGGTGCAGGAGAGCGGTGTAGTCAGCACGTGTGTGGCCACTGCTGTGCACAGCATCGGTGGCGGTCTGCCTGTTCACAGTTACTATCACTGATTCGGTAAGGAGGGTTATGCATTATATTAGTGGTTAAAGAAGCAAAACTTTACTACATTTGCGTGTGATGCTGTATGGTTTAATTCCTTATATCCTTATATATTATTTAGTAATTCTTTTGCACATTTTTATTTCTTGTTATTATTGGCTAAACGAAAACAAATGAACCCTTGTAACGGCATATCATTGAATGCCATCTATCGGCAGACTGCGGCACTAGAGTCTCGGGCAAGGAGGGACTCTGCTCCCAGCCAGCGCGGTGGTACAATAAACTCGACATTGCCAAGAAACTATCCAACCAAACTGCAGGTGTCTGTTCCTTAAGGTGCGTGGCCTACAATGGCTAAGTTTTAACACTGTGGTCGCTATCGTAAGGCAACACAATATTAATAATTCACCCCGAAGCCTTTTAATGGTTTGAGGTGAAATATTTAACATCATGAGTATAGTAGAATTACTAAGAATGCCAAATACTTGACATTAAAAATATAATAGATTTGTAAGGAATATTGAAAAGTGGTTAATTTATGACCGCGACAGCATATACAACAAAACTCTTAACATTTGTTCTGTACATACACACATGGCGATTAGTTACAACATAGTCCGGATAAATTGAAACACTTGGTAATTGTAATGTCTAATCCCAGGGATATAACATTTATTTACACTCAGGGTTTGGCTGGAGACAAACAAAAAAGTTACACATACAATAGTCTTGATCGTATAAAACATTAACTGCCATCTATCGGCTATAAGCGCAACTCCATCGGATACGAGCGCTCTTGTAGATATAAGGACGGGGAGATGTAGTGCGCAAACGGAGCGTCTGGCATTAGAGAAGTTACGTACTTATTATTTACAAAAAATTGTTTTTCTAATCATTCTTATATTTATCGCCGGTGGAAAGTGTAACGGACGTTACTGTGAGCAGCTCACAGTAAGAATAATAATTGGGATTGAAAATTGTTTTTATAAGAATAAGAAGAAATGACAATAACCGATGTTTATATTGTTGGTTATAATTACCGAAATTAGTGTTTGATGATTCCGACGTAATGTGTTAATGTTATTTGGTCACATCAAATAATTGTGGTAGAACAATATAGGAATTTAAAACCTTTAAACATGGCGAACGCTGGCAACACCTGACAGCAGCGATCCTAGCGGCTCAGCCTGCAGAACGCCCGCGAAATTCAAATTTTCAATGTATTACAATGAGCGATCTCGGCACAGTTTTTCTCTCGTCGTTTGAAATATTGTTTTCGAAGAGTATTTAATTTACACTGCAAATATTTGTACGAAAACAGTGTATTCATAAACGTAACAGGTTTTCTCAATTCACAAAATTGTATATTGACTTAAATATTAAACAAAATTACCTAACTTAAACATGACGACAAAAGGACAACGCTCATAACATATGTGTTGGCAAAAATTAACTGCCACATCTGACACGAAAAAAAACTTACGTTTTCTTTTATTTTTGCCATCATACTAAAATAGTCGAAATGTTAATTGCTTAACCTTTGGAGACGGTATATGTGAAGGAACTTGGCGCTACACAGTGGTTGGTCAGTCACAATGACTAGCGAGGAAGCGCTGTTGCCAACTATTCTAGTAGAGACACTTCCTGGCTGTTCACTTCTTAGTTTTTACGTTAGGCTACACTCCCTTCGTATGGATATAAACTGTAATTATTATGAATTTAGTTCATCTCAACAATATGAATTATGTTTATTTAATTTCGAAAGCAAACAGATTTTTCTGATTTTGTACAACCTTATTAATTTGCAGGATGGCAAATTTGTACAAGTTATTGAAATTATTATTACAATGAATAATTTTGATTTAATGCGATTGTTTGGAAATACGCCATGCAACTAACACGCAACTGTAAAAGCGTATGGACAAAGAATTGTATTAAATCAAATTTTTATAAGAGATATTTGCTTCATTCTTACCGTATGTTCTCCCCTCCCCTTAAACAAACGTTGCTATATAATAAGTTGCTGCCGCCATGAAAATTGATTGCATAACTCTTCTGTAGTCCTTATATGTGCTCATTTTTCTCGGCGTATCGACATTACGAATCAGAGAAATTACAGGTACAACTACTATCGCACTCCAAATTTTGCTACTGCTCCGCATTCTTTTTAGAGGGTTCCTGGACACGCGAAATAATTTAGTTCGGGTCAGAGACATACTGCGATAAGTGTGTGTCATAGTGTACACTAGCGTATATCTGGGTCCTCATGTACATTGTTATGTTAATAATTTCGTGTATTTACGTCTAAACAATGTATCTTAGACCACTAACGCAACAACACTGTAAATGGTTTGTTTACGTTCAGTTGCCCGGCAACACATCTGTTGGAACAGCTACTGCCATGTATGGGCATGAAGTTTTGTTACACGACATTGTGCTTTGCTGTTCGGTGATCCGGAAACTTAACGATGGCGTAACACGCTAAGCTAGCTATGCATGTTCGAAATGTTTGAAGTGCCGAATGTAAGCTGACCTGACATGAAACGTTGTCTAAGTGGTGTAACATGTGTCAAGTATCCTGATTAATAGCAAAAGCATTTAGTTTAACAATAACAGTAAACACTGTTGCATACGTGTAAACACAGTCTCCCATACCTGTTGACGAGCTTACAAACAGTTCTTACTCCGTCTTTGGTTATCCACGTTCGCAAACTCAAAGATAAACACTTTGCATTACACATTTTAACACGTTCTATTTTTTCAGTTGTGATATTTGATGTTCGGATGATGACATGACGTCACAAAGTTAGGTATGTGTGTATTTTGTTTCACACACGAACTCTGGAGGATTATAAATAAAGAACATCAAGATTAGGAGAGCTTACTAAAACAATAGCAAATGCGAGATGTGAAATGACTTCAATTCCATATTTTATTAAATGTAATAAAACCCTATACACAAGTTTCAATAATAAATGAAGAAAATACACAGCATCACACGTTTATGAAACCGGTGAACTGTGTATCTTGCTGCAAAATGTCATATTATTATGAAATTATATGTCTTGAAGTGTCTGGCAATGTTATGAAACACTGCATTTAGAGACGATATGTATTTGCACGTATTTAAGAGAAAAAGAGACGAAGTGCTATCACTGTAAAAGAAGCGATCAGCTTTAAGCAGCTGTGAAATAACGAAGGGAGCACTGCACAATAAAAGAAATGACAAGTTAAAAAGTTACGGGAAAGGTAGCCATCGCATCCGAGTAAAGCTGTACCATAAGGGCGTTGCAGCGACTAGCACATTAAACCGGCGGAGTGCGTTCAAAATGTTTAGGTTTAGGGCCGTTCACCGTGCAACATGTTAGGAGGCCATCCATTGTCGGAAAACCTGATGAAAATGAAGAATCAATTAAAAAAGGGTGGTTTTCTTTTTTTACTCTTCATAATATATTTGTAAGAATTATTAATATTTTTATTGTTTGAAAATGGCTTTTTTTAAATAATCTATGAAGAAACTAATTCTTAATACAAATAAAATAAATATTGTTTACTAGAACTATAAGGAAAAATCAAAGTGACCAGCCATTTGTTTTTCCTGCTGAGGGTATGTTCTGTCATATTAATTTCAGAGTTTTTTTTCTTTTTATTGTTACCTATTTTCAATAGGATTTAATGCAAAGTGGTGTGAATATTAAGTTAAAATTTGATTGAGATAATGGTACATGTCGAGTGATGTGACACTGCAGAAACGTCGTGTGTAGAGTTAGCTAATGAAGAGTAGTTTCAAGCTACACCAGGAGGTGCTGCTAGTGGCGGAGAGAGTGTGAACTACAAGGACGCACAAAAGAGAATGTGCAGTGCAATAAAGTGTAAGAGTTGAGCGAGAATAGCCATGTGACGAATTTTTTT
Source organism: Bacillus rossius redtenbacheri (assembly GCF_032445375.1). Classification (NCBI taxonomy): domain Eukaryota; kingdom Metazoa; phylum Arthropoda; class Insecta; order Phasmatodea; family Bacillidae; genus Bacillus; species Bacillus rossius. Next base: position 2,252,004 of record NC_086331.1, read on the forward strand.
GTATCAAGTATTTTATTTCGACTGTAGGGAGAACAATACCAATTAATTTATATATATTTTAAAGTAAAATATGAAACATTGCCTGCTTTTTCAAACAAAACAATTTTCTAACCAAGCTGATTTAGTAGTTATGGTCAAGGTCGGTTTGTCGCAGGTTTGTAAATGATCTTAAGAAACGTGTTTTGACACTCATAAATTACATTATCTCAATCATCCCCATTTATAGATTATAATAAGCAGTAGCGGATCCAGAGGGGGGGCTAAGGGGCTCAAGCCCCCTCAAAAAGCATCTGGGTCCACCATTGTTTTAGTGTTTGCCTTGATAAAACCTAGCCTCAGCTGGGTCAAGCCCCTCCCAAACCAAAATCCTGGATCCGCCACTGATAATAAGTATTTCTTGTCATCTTACTAGTATTGCATTCATTAAATGAAATCCCCCACACTTGTGTGTTTTATAACTTTTTAAAATATTAATTTTACCTCCTTTTTACATATGTATTGCTTTATCCAGTATTAGATAAATAAAAACATATGTAACCTTGTGGCGTTATAGCGTTTACTGCTATCTATCGGTAGACGCGACACCAGGAGTGTTTGAAACAGTTCTGTCATAAAAAGCGACGGCTTTTGCAGCCGCACGCAGCGGTAAAATAAAATCGTAATTGTGGAGAAACTAATGAACCGAACTACAAAAAAAATTTGATGTTTTGTTAATTAATTTATATAGGCTAGCCTCCAGTAGTTCAGTTACTAAAATTTTGGTCGCTATAATAAAGCAGAAAGTAATAAGTAATCACGAAGCCTTTTTTTAGGTTTATACAATGATTTGTTCAACTTTATTTTTCGAAGGTTATTTGTTTACTTAATTACTATAGGTAGGTAACGTAAGCGTACGAAATGTGCAGTAATGGTTACATATCATATTTAAGTTTACTAAACGATGTTACATATAGCCGGTTCCTCACAAGCGGCTTTTACGTTTTTATATTTTCGGGGTTCCGTATGCTGTCGCAAATGGTGCAATGGAAATGACTTTATTTTCTGCTGCCTCGAAAAAAATATTCTTTAGTTGTTATAATTGTGATATTACTGGAAAATCTTCGGGAATTTATATGAGCCGCTGTGCCTAATTATATGTATTTTTAGTGGAGTTCAACAATGCACTGGCAATTACATTTAAATACTGTGCAGAAGCCACTATTGTTTCAGTTTAGTTGGGTTACAAAAATGAGATACAGCTATTTGAAATATATTAGCAGATAACCGCTATATAAAAATTATTATTTTACTTTTACTTATTAGACTAAAATTTCGTAACTCTTTTTTTCTTGAGAAAGTTTGGCAATGTACGAATTCTATGTACCAGTGCGCTCTTAATATTCGTACTATGGAATAGCTTATAAATCTATATAACTGCATCAAAATTTTTTTCCTATTGAATTATTAAAACATTTTCACAGTCTCTCGCTAAGACTCTAAGGGTGGAGTTCATATTCGTCGTATTAACCTTTCGCGAAACAAGCGTTGCATGTGAGTACCATTATCAAGTACGTTTCTCAAGTTGTTCATATTATTAATTCATAGTCACGAAATAAGTACTGCTTGTTTTCCAAAGATACACAATCGCAAAATAGAAACTACTTACTTATTTGTCAAGAATTTACAGTCGATATATAGCAGTGGTTATTCGTCTATATTAGTTGTTTTCCATCAAGTAGGGGCTTTAGTTGACTTAAGAGTTGCTCTCCTTATACTAGTGTATCTGTGAATATGGAATTCAGAACGGAAACCGCGTGAAAATATTGTTCATAATTACAAAAACGTCATTTTATGTTAAGCTATTAAGTGCTTAAACAATTTTTAACACCGTGTAAAACAGACTGATCTGTTTGTGCCTGACGACGGTAACACATGTCAGTTCCCGAAACGTCGGAACTGTTGTCACTGGAAACCTTCTGTGTTCGTCAGTGGTGCCGTCGTTGTGTTGCCCATAATACTTGTTTAGTTTCATCGTAGGCTCTGTTTGTCCAGGTTCAGCCGTATGTCTTTTTTTCTTTGATTTTTTAGCTTCATATTTTTTATTTAATTTTTTGGTTTTCGCCATTTTTCCATGACAAATAATGCACAACTGCAATGTCGTATCTCCAAAAATCTGCATTAAATCAGATTATTGAACTGATATGCAGCAGAGTGGAGTATAGGGACTTGTACGAACTCGCAGCTGGTTGTACTGGTATTGCACCGCAATAAAGACAGTGTTTGCACTTGTATGATCCATCACTGTTACTGTGTGTGATAGTTTATCTTGATTGTGTTACTTTTTTTTAACAGGCTTTAATGGCAAATGGTAAATTCAAAACTGATCATTGTAAATGGACGTGCCGAGTGATGTGACACTGCAGAAGAGTCGTGTGTCGAGTTAGCTAATGAAGAGCAGACACAAGCTACTCCAGGAGGTGCTGCTAGTGGCGGAGTAAGCGGCAACTACAAGGATATCCAAGCGGAGAATGTGCAATGCAATTAAGTGTAAGAATTGAGCATATTTAACCTTTTATCGAAATCTTATTTAAAATATAATTTATGTCAGTAGAAGAATCCAACACAATCTATGTTTTTTCCTTAAAAGTAAAACACGAAAACACTTAACTGTTGAGTCACACAAAACTTTTCTTAACCAAAATGATTTGAGTGGTCACACCACTCGCTCCTACGGAGGCGATCCGATTCGCTTCTTGCGGGGTCAGATTCTTATTTATCGCAGGTGGGAAACGTGGCGGATGTTGCTGTAGGCTGGTGGGTTTTCCAGACAGCTCATAGCAGGGGGAAAACAAACTATAACCAATGTTAGAAATTTTTTTCTGTGTGATGGCAATGTTTTATTTTTTTGTGGTATGAGTCCATAGCGGAATTTCGACATATCGAATTCTATACCTCCTCTCCTCCACACCCACGCAATCAGTGATATTGTGTGTAAAGAAGGGCACAACTTTACAGAGTGTTGTGACCGTTAGTATTGTAGGTGAATCTTCTACAAAACTCTTTTCCATAAAAGTTTTTAAAAACTTAAAAAAATTTTTTTTTTAACTGTTTGGGCATGTTTTCCGTTCATTCTCGTATACTTCAAGTAGTTACCAGCAGCAGCAGTCTACCTTTTTAACAGCTTTTTAGGTTAAGTTAGGTACATTAAAATGTGTAAAATTATAAGAATAGTTAGTTGGCTTAAGTTGATTCTTATCCAGTTATTTTAAATACAGCATTGCGATATTTAAGAGAGTAGTTTACCGTTTAAATGGTTGGTTAGGTACGGTTTATAATACTACATATGTGTCAATATTTGGATACATAAGTTTAGCTACATTATTGTTCTCATTAATTGGCACTACCTGATGATATTTCTTCTCTCGTAGTTGATCATTAGCTGATGGTTGCAGATAGGGCGTTTCAAAATAGCTGTGGTCCAATCATGAACACAGTGCCAGTGTCCGTAAAATGATTCATGACTCGCAAGGAAAAGTATGTGCCCTAAGCAAATGTCTTGTCGAAAACGCCACTCATCAGTACAACCCATCTCTATATTAATAGTCAATGTGTATTGATGGGTTGACCACTTAGACTCATAAGCAACGTGGTCTAAGGTCCGTCCTACAATGACCATGCGGGCAACTCGTACGTATCAGCGCTCTCGTTTACGTGACTCCGTGCGACCAATAGCAGCAGAGTAATTGCCCGCGGTGATAGTCACGTTTATTTACGTTTCAAGTACAAGACTATGTAGTATTCTATCATTACTTAACGGTTTTGTTCTCGGATCTCAACAATTTTTTTCCCCCAATTAAAGTAATTTTTCCTAACCATGGAGTTATATTTCATTGGTTGTTTGTTTGTCAACGTCTCTGTGCACTGTAGAAGCGACAGGCGGACAGTAGAACGTAAATATCTTGCTGGTTCGGATCCGTGTCACTGTAGAACGGGCTTGGAGACCTTGGACCATCGCCTGCTCGCTGGGATCCAGTTCCCTGCTTGCGGCTTGTAACCTCTGGAGCTTCAAGGTCGCTGCTGGCCACCTCGCGAAACAAAAGCCTCGTGTTGTTTGGGGGGAGGAAGGCTTTGTCCTCTCACTTTCTTCGGCGTCGGCAGTCTCGTGATGCTATCTGTCTCGGCGCGCATGGCTCACACAGCCCGAGGCTGGCGTCGCGCAGCAGGACATGCCTACGACTGTGTGAAGTCGGCTCACTGTTAGTTTCAGCACATGACATCCGTGGGCAGTGCTGGGAAATAACTATATTAACCACGAAATGATTATCCCGTGACATCTGGTCAGCAGTTTGTGAACACAAGTTTTTCAACATATAAGTTAATTTGGCTTATGTAAAATTTTATGTCAACACTTCAAACCACTAAATACCCTGTTATTTATTTTTCGTATTTACATGTATCGCTAGTGATTTTTTTAATTAATTGCATAAATTATTTTTAAAGCAGAAATTATCTGAGCATTGTAATACAATTTATTGCCACAATCTGATTGATAAATATAAACAGGTCCCAGTTGAGTGACGGCCTTCTCTGCTCTCATTGGCTGTTGCGCCATGCGTCCTTAACATAAATAAAACTATTCATATTTAATTGTAAGGTTAAGAGGAGGCGCGTCTATTGTTCTAAAATCGTTCGTCTCAACCGTTAGACAAAATATTGTGGACAAACGACATTAGGGTGACTCTACAGGACGTGTACATTTGTATATCAAATATTTTAACTGCATTGAAACAAGGACGTATGATGTGATACGAGATGTTACAGCCTCAACAACCTCGCTTGCTGCTTCCATTTAAGAGGCCACTCCAGTGTTTCAGGGGCACTACGCAACCCGCGTTAGTCTCATAAGACTCAATGCTATTTTCATTTTGCTTATAACTAATTAACTAATATAGATTTCGAAATGAAGCTTGCCTGATATGTAAGACAGCGATGCTCTTATCAAAGCCCCTTTCTTCAAAAACGTGCATAAATTATGGTTTTATACTAATCTTTACTAATATGAATAAGTGTATTGTCTAGGTTTGAACCATAATTTATGCACGTTTTTGAAGAAAGGGGCTTTGATAAGAGCATCGTTGTCTTACATATCAAGCAAGCATAATTTCGAAATCTATATTAGTTAATAAGTTATAAGCAAAATGATAATAGCATTGAATCTTATGAGGTTAACGCGGGTTGCGTAGTGCCCCTGAAACACTGGAGTGGCCTCTTAAGTCAAGTTTGTAACCGTTAGGCCTATATTGGGCAAATAATGCTTCCTATTTGTAGCTGGCATGCCCTCTCTGCGTCCATTCGACCAATCCACGAACCGAGATCCTGAATGCTGTTCCTTGTACCGTTACGTATATGTGTGTGAAAAATGAAGTATGAGATTAAAGCGTTATTTATGTTTCAATCTGCCGACAAGTCCAGTCGGTTTGTTTAACATTCGGTCGACATGTTTAACGAAACGTTTGCGAAATAGATTTAAGGATAATTTCATAAAACAAAACTAGCTAAAATAATTATAAGATATAATAAATATAGACCCGTGAATTTCGCGGATTTATTTCGTGTAATGCTAAAATTCAAATAATTATACCTTAGTGCTGCTTCTGTCATTGGTTCACTGTTAATCTGGAGGACTGAGGGCCAATTAGAGACCCTCACTCATAGAAGTGTCGAATCACAGGCCACCCAGTCGAGACGACTCACGAGACAGCAGCCAATGAACAGTTGGCATTTGCCCGAGTGTGTAGAGGATATTGGAGTCTATCCTGGAGGTCATTGAATCCGCGAAATTCACGGGTCTCTAACAATAAATTAAAGGAAATAGATTTTAAACTACTGTGTTTTTCGTTTTCCGGGGATTTTAATATTACTTTAATATGCGGTAAGGTTTCCAGAAGGGTTATTTAATAATTTTGAGATTTCAGTGTGCGCATAGCGCGAAACGTTACACCGGAGACGACTAGAAACTTCCCAGTATTTTTTTTTTGACAGCTGAACGATGAGTGAGAATTGCGCAGTGTTGGAGAGTTCGCGTTCCGTTACCTTGTGTTAGCGCATTATGCGTGGTCAGCAACGCACTCGCCGCATGCCCAGCAGATGGCAGGCATGAGCCGTGTTTGCGGACCACTAGAGCATTAGTTGCATGGTGGAGACAAGTTCAGAGGCCCGCGTATTAAACGGTGTGAATTATGATTTATACCTGTGATGGTTTGTAAGTCGTGGTCAAGCACAGTTTCGGGCGTGTCAGTACGGCGATGGTGGTTTATAAAGTGTCAGTTACGTCCGAGCAGGCCACCTCCTGACAGTTCCATCCTCCGTGATTCGACGAGTAACCAATCGCGGGGTCGTTACCACAACGCCGAACGTACAATAACGCCGAATACCATAACGCCGAATGCCAAATTGACCGCAACGCCGACAGCTAGAAAACTGCTGTGTACCACTAGAGAAGTAGGCTAATTCACTTTCACGCACCGCATTTTAAGCGGTATTTTGCATTAACATTATTATGTTAAATACATATGAATAGTAAAGAAATAAAAATTAACTTCTTCCAAAGCCTATACGAATTCATTTAAAACAAACCCATTAGACCTCGAATTTCAAAAGTGGTTGTATGTAAGCCTGTTTCGTTTCTGTATATTTTATAATTAATATCTCACAGTTTTGCGTGTATATTTAAATATATTTAAACGTAATGGTAGGCCTATAATACGTCCTCCCCACTCCATTAAAGAGAACATTTTGAACAATAGAAAAAATGCGCATGTTTCTTTTTGATGTATAAGGGGTTCACATTTCTACTTTTATTAGATTTGTTTACATGCATTTATGAAATATTTTTCCCCTTTATTAATGCTACACCAACTAGTGTTTAGGTTATTTCTATAACAAACAAGAAAAACAAAATTGAAATAAATTCTGTAGTTCTCGCTGATGCCCGAACACACAAACATTTTAAAAAACATTGATTTGAGTTTTATTAATGTATATATACTTTTAAATATCATTTAATAAATTAATTCAATAAATAACCCTTTTACCGTGAAAGACTTTATTATTATGGATAATAACTCAGTATTTAGCACGAAATATATTCCTTGACCTAATACTAACCTACAGTTAATCACACAAAAAAAAATAAAAATATATACTCGTATTATAAAACAAGTGAAATTTCTACTTAAAATAACGTTTGTTTAAACTTAAATCTGCTAACACAGAAATTGTCCTACCTTTTGCATACGTTTACCCACTTATTGCAAAGACGTGAATTTTTTTGGAAAAGAAAAATATTTTATGCCAGAATTTCGAGTCTTTTTGAAATGCTTGTGACATCCGAACTCTGCACAGCTACATAAAAGCACTCAGGATTATGTAAGCACCAACAATAACAAAAATTCGCACGAGACGCAGATGAAATGGATGGATAGCGCCAGGGCCGGTGCAAGGTAAATTGGCGCCCTAGGCGAAAAACCTTAATCTCCCCCCCCCCCCCCCCCAACCCGGTCCGGAAACCAAAAAATTTTTTTTTCCCTTTTCTCAAAATACATCACGTAAGCCTAATATTTTGTCAACAATCAAATGTAAGCAGGCTTGTGTTTTTTTTTTTACTTTTTTAGTTATTACAAATCATAAACAGGTCACCGTGGACTTTAAATAATTACTTATATCAATATAAACATTCCAAACTGTTACAAAAATCCATTTTCGTCTAGTTTCAATAATCGTTAAACATATTATATGAGCTGTTATGTGTCGTGCTGCGCCGCCCCCAGCTACTTGGCGCCCTGGGCGGTTGCCTAGTTCGCCTATATGGACGCGCCGGTTAGCCTGCGCACGGTTTCACCTCCCCTTCCTTACACCATGCATGTGACGCGGTGCAAATGTCGGCATTGTTCTGTCGTGATTCTGGAAGCCAGGGAAGTTGAAGGCGCATCGGGAGTGGAACCTGATCCTGCACTGCGCCGGCGTGCCCGGTACCTGCCCGGTACCTCTGTAAGCCCCGCGTCTACCTGGCCACTCGCCAGTGATGTGCAGCGAGCGAATTCACGTGTTCACGTGTTGCAAATGAACTTATCATACGAAATTTGAAGTAGAGTTCTTTAAAATAATCCCGAGCCTGATAAATATACTAATCAATAACATTTTAGCTTTTTAGGTACGTGCTAAAATTTCGAGACGCAAATCACACTCTTACTTTGTGCGCCCGCCGCTATAATTCGCTGCCTGGATCTTAAACGTTGCTGGCCTCCATCATGCACAGATAGCAGCACTGCTCCGATAAAAGACTGGAAAATTAGTATTTAATGTTTACAGACATGCTTTTGAAATCAGTATTATATATAAATAATAAATATTTAAAATCATAAAACGTCGCAGGTTGGTAACTTCTTTACTTTATAATGTTTAGTTTAGATTTGTTTTTATAAAGCTTGTAAACATTTTTTTTTCCACATTAAGATGTAGCCAATAATATTCCTCTTATTTTAAACGTCAGTTGTATAACCTTTCACCAAGAAGTATCAAAATTCCCCTTTAAGGGGTGGGAAAGGGTAGTGGGGGTGGTTTTTAGAACCTTATGTAGACAGTGACAGTCCTCTTGTTTTGTAGGTCGAGAGTGTGAAATGCCATCAAGCTCGGAATAAAACTTTAAATTTGTTTAAAAAAAAAACAATGAAACAAACTCTTCTTTAAATGTATGTTTATACAGTTATTATAATATATTTATAAGATTTATTTTTATTGTTAGTAAAATTTAATGTTAAATAACTACCTATTGTAAAACAACAAATCCAACATTCGGAGCTGAGTATTGAAAGTTATTATAACAATACGTACTGAAACAAATATTAATACGATTTTTTTTCCAATTACTGTGTTAAAATGTTAATATAAGTCATATAAAAGATATTAAAAAAAAGTGAGATGGGCGGGATTTGAACCCAAGAACTACTACAACTGCAAAGGAGACAGACTGACAAACTGTCGTACACCATTGTTGACTACGACGATTTAAATGCTTAATATTTTATTATTTACTTTCAGACTTATGGAATGCATTGAAATGAATTTTACATAATACTTTGTGATTTTACTGGAATGCCATGTTTTATTTTTTGACTTGGTATTCAAGCGCTTAAGCCACAATTAAAGCCACAATACATAGATTATTAGATGGTAGCGACGGCTGACTAAAATACATTATTTGTATAGGACATTCGAGACCTGGTCTGAACTCCCAAGCTTTCATTTTATTTTAGTTGTCTCGCAATTGTTATTTACGATATTCATAAGCATTGTAAGAGCTCTAATATTGTTAATATCATTCCAAAATTAAAAATATACAAGAAGAAACTTTATTCTAGTGAAGAACTCTTTACTTAATAAAGTCCTGTTATTTTTACAAAATAACATCATTAGTTACTACTCAAACACAAAACAGTAAATTTTAATGTTATTAAAGTTAGTGTAAAAAATTAAATTATGGCAATATATAAACCAATAAAATCACTAAACTTTTAACAGCAAATATCGCTAAGTTCTTCAAAAGCTTACATGTTTGGTAGATACATATGTAAAGTTACTTTTCAAAGGGAAAACTTAATATTATAGTTACTGCATAGAATAAATATATTAAACAAATTACTTTATTTTACACCAATTTGCTCTTTTCACTGTCTTGTAGAGCTTCATCTCCAATACTCATCAATTCACTGTCATTGATACCAATTATGTTCGTTGAACGTTTAATAGTACCTGGTATGTTAATCCCACCAGAACACCGCTGCATTAGTCGAGGCACACAGATATCACTCTCAGGTTAAACATAATTCCTTTTTTCCCTCTGAAATCGGCTACTAATGATATCACACTACCACACAGCTTAAGATCAATGAAATTTAGTTTTGTTCCGAATTATATCAGGATCTGAGTTCATACTAAAAATACTAGGGTTCAGGATCTAGGTCTCTGTAATACATTTATACGTTTTATCAAAATATCGTATAATTTATATTTTAGTGTATTGATAAACATTATATAAAAATTAAAGATTTAAGTAAAATTTTATTACAGACAGAAAGTGGTATCTGTTGGTGGTAGAACAATTTTAGGTTAACAAAGGTGTTTCCCTAAACATTCCCATCTTTGACACGTAAAATCCCGATATTAATATACATAAATGGCCATCTAATGCAATACACACAGATTGGCTATACCTGAAGTGGTAGCTAAAAAAGCCTCAAATACACAAATAGGAACGTACAATTAACTACAGCCTTCAATAACTAACTGATACTTTCACACACACATTGTCACACAAAAATTAAATTAAATGTTGGTATTTAATCATAAAGTTGTCTCCCGATTCATGTACAATTAGGCACTACACATTATTTAATAACTAAGTATCGTATATATTATTTTTAATAGACAGGCATATGTAAAACACAACAATCATTTAACGACGCGTTATATATATATATATATATATATAAATAAACATTTGTTGACTCGCACCTTTATTTAAAATTTAAAAAATATATATATGGTTTCCTCAACACTAAAATGTTGTACGCGAGTCAAAATAATAATATCGAGAAAGTAAAACCAGTTTGTTCACAGTTAGGCTATAATTGTTAATGACATTCTGATGGTGTATACAGAATCCTTAGTTCATACGATAAGTGCATAGACCCTGTCCTTTTTTTGTTTTAGTATTGAAGTTTTATTGACTCAAATACATTACAAATCAATGCAACTAACTTGGGGGGTACACGTCAACATTAGAGGTGGGTCGAAAAGTATCAACCTGATACTTTGGCACTGATACGCGCCTGTATCAGGAACGGCAAACGAGTACACTTGAAAAGTATCAGGTACTTTAGTATCAGTTCAGAATTCGCCTGGAACAACACCACGGCCAATGTGCGCAGAACCCGATCGCAGATGACGGTCACTTGGGCGGAGCTTGTGAAAGGGGAGGGAGCAGGAACGACGAATAAGGGATAAAGAAGGGAAATAATGCAGGGGAGGAAGCGCAGGTGAAGGCGTTGAAGGAGAGGCACAAAGCGAAATTGTTACGAGTCGTTTGGTTATTGTCCCACATCAAAGTACGCTCAGTGCGCAGTGCGTGCACAGACTCGTTCAATAATAAAACTAATGAAATTTTAATATTAAAAAGTACATTAATACAAGATATAATATTTATATTTGTGCACCTAACAGCTATGAAAATGCAAATAAATTCTCAGTTGACACTAATAACAGATGTAATCAACATTAGGACTTTTTTTTCCGAAAACAATTAGTAACTAGTGTTTTCATACATTAAAAGATTACGATTTTATAAAAAATTAAAAATTTAAAAAAAACAACAGATACGTAAATTAGTGAGCATACTATATCAATGTTTACGTTTCAAATGTTTCTTCAGATTAGTCGATGATGATTTATAAAACAGTTTTTGTTTACACAAATTACAATTAGCAAACTCATTATTTTCCGTAAAAAAATTCCACACAAATGAAGTCTTTTTCGTGCACTTATCCATTCCTTATTTCACTATAAAGATACTAACTACAAAGCATGACAGCCCGCAACAATGTACATGGTGACACGGCCAGGACGAACTGCAGTGAATGTTGAACTGATTGATACTGGCTGTATCAGGCGGGCATGAGAGTAACAGAGGTAGAGAATTACCGGGCGTGATAAATAATGTATCAGATTCTCCTTCCGGTCGCACGGTCTGCGTACGCGGAGCTTTGTTGCTTCCTGGGACCGTCTGATACAGAAGTATCAGAGACTTGTAACTAGGTACATTACTGTATCAGTATTAGAGGTGGGTCGAAAAGTATCAGCCTGATACTTTGACACTGATACGCGCCTGTATCAGGAACGGCAAACGAGTACACTTGAAAAGTATCAGAGACTTTAGTATCAGTTCAGAATTCACCTGGAACAACACCACGGCCAATGAGCGCAGTACCCGATCGCAGATGACGGTCACTTGGGCGGAGCTTGTGAAAGGGGAGGGAGCAGGAACGACGAATAAGGGATAAAGAAGGGAAAGAATGTAGGGGAGGAAGCGCAGGGGAAGGCGTTGAAGCCTTGAAGGAGAGGCGCAAAGCGATATTGTTACAAGCAGGGCTGCCACTCATGGGGTTTTCACCCAGATCTGGATTTTTCCAATGGTGTTTGGGTTTCTGGGATTTTAAATAATGAATTCCAACAATTCTAGGTTTTTTTATAATTTTAATTATTTTTATACCTAAAACAATAATAAAGGTAGTAGCTACTGTATCTGTTGCAATATCTGTTTGATAAATGCAAACAAGTCTATGTGTTTCACACACAAAAATACATATTAACACAAAACTAGTTTTCAAGAAGCTAAGTCGAATATTAAATTAGACACATTCTTCAAAGAGGCTTGCAGAACACAAAACCAATGCAACAATTAACCTTCAAACCAATCTTGTAGAATCAGACTCTGAATAAAGACTAACGTACATGATGCAGTTTTATAAAAACAATTACCGGTTTAAAGAATGCAGTGATGGTGTTTGTTTTGTCATGTATATATTTGTAGGTTTTTTTATGATATGTGTTGGTCCAAGAATTACTTATACAGCCATTTTGCTGCAGTGTAATTTTCTTGTATTGGTTGTATTCAACCGTTAGCAGTCTTGTAAGGTAATTAATTGTTTTATATCAAAACCAGTTATGTTTATATTTTTGAATTAGTACGCAAACATTTTCAACGATAGCATTTTAGACGCATCTGGGTTTTTTACCCATGTGTCTGGGGTTTTTTTTGTAGGTTATCTAGGTTTTTCATGAATATCAGAGTGGCAGCCCTGGTTACAAGTCGTTTTGTTTATTGCCCTACTTCAAAGTACGCTCAGTGCGCAGTGCGTGCACCGTCTCGTTCAATAATAAAACTAATGAAAATTTAATATTAAAAAGTACATTAATACAAGATCCCTATAATATTTATATTTGTGCACCTAACAGCTATGAAAATGCAAATAAATTCTCAGTTGACACTAATAACAGATGTAATCAACATATGGACTTTCTTTTTTCGAAAACAATTAGTAACTAGTGTTTTTATACATTAAAAATGCACGATTTTATCAAAAATAAAAAATAAAAAAACAGATAGGTACATTAGTGAGCATACTAACTATATCAATGTTTACGTTTCAAATGTTTCTTCAGATTAGTCGATGATTTATAACTCAGTTTTTGTTTACACAAATTACAATTAGCAAACTCATTATTTTCCGTGAAAAAATTCCACACAAATGAAGTCTTTTTCGTGCACTTATCCATTCCTTATTTCACTATAAAGATACCAACTACAAAGCATGACAACTCGCAACATGGTGATACACGGCCAGGACGAACTGCAGTTAATGTTGAACTGATTGATACTGGCTGTATCAGGCGGGCATGAGAGTATCAGAGATAGAGAATTACCAGGCGTGATAAATAATGTATCAGATTCTCCTTCCGGTCGCACGGTCTGCGTACGCGGAGCTTTGTTGCCTCCTGGGACCGTCTGATACAGAAGTATCAGAGACTTTTACCATGGTACAATGCTGTATCAGTATCAGGTTGGAATAGATACCGAAAATTGCTGTAACAACCCACCTCTAATCAGTATCAGGTTGGAACAGATACCGAAAATTGCTGTAACAACCCACCTCTAGCAAATATTGTAATAGGATAATATGGGAAACTCCGGCCAATTAGCATTGGCGAAGCGCGAGACATCAGACTGCAGCGCATTCTAGCGGCGTGGACTGAAGAAAGCCCCGCATAATTCAATTTTACGTGCATATTAAAGGCAACATGTTTACACAATTAATATAAGTGCTGTTTTTACCAAAACTAGAAATTCAAACACTATTATTCATACAGAACTGTTCTCAGGCTTTATTTAAAGGTATGTGTCAAAGATAGATATGTAATTATGTGCAAACTATAATCTATCAAAATAACTGAACAAGTAGTAGGCCTATGTAGTATCTAATTGGTTTTCCAGCTGTTTTATTTTTAAGGAAACAAGAACAACTAGTTTTAGTAACGGAAGTAAATTGTATGTATGAAATTAATTTCTCACCTGAAAATGTGACTGCATTTTAAATAAAAATCCTTAATTAAACCGAAAGAAACTGCTGCAAACAAATCATGTTACAAGAATGGTAAGGAATTATAATAAATAATTACTTTATAATAAGAGACAAAAATATAAAACAAAGGGGTTAAAATTGTGAATGCGCGAAACGCGAAACACTTACTGCGTTGGGTCCGCTGGAAATCTGAAAAAAGACTTTAAGCAGTTAGTAACGTTGTAATTTTTGCAGCCAAACACCGCACAAATATTTCCGGCCATTCTGAATTACTGTTCACATAATAATGTGTTTATTTATTCGCAAATAGAACCATCATCTTATCGCACCAAACACACTTCAATGCCTTTTACCGCCGTTTCCAAAGCGTAGGTTCAGTCCACGCCGCCAGGTTCGCTGAACAACATGTCTCGCATTTTTTTTGTCTGTTTCCCATATTATCCTATTACAATATTTGCCTCTAGTCAACATAGTTATAATAAATGAATCATAAACAGAAGGGAGCGGACGGTTGACTGATATGAGTAGACGTACCGTACAGCCTTGCTGAATACGAATTACAATGTTTTGCAGAGAGCTCGCAACTTACGAACGAGTTCTCAATAAAAATACGGCAGACAGTTGATTAGCTCCCATTAAAAATTGTCACAATTAAGGGTTGCATATATATAGCATCAATTTATTAACGTTCTGTACAAATAAGTGTGCTGATGTTAAAGTTACAATAATTAGATCGCAGTATCACTATTTCCTTAGTGTAATCATCGTTACAAATAATATACGTTAATAAATTTACGTTGCCATGGGATAGGAGTCAAATTATTACGTTAGTGTTCTTTACATATTTACTTTTAACACTACCTGCCATCTAGCGGCGAACGCGGAACTTCATTGAAGTCAAGGAGAGGTGTTGACGTATTTATACAGCAATTATTTAAGAGGTTATGGGGTGGTTGTTTTGTTTTGATTCTGAAGTCAATATGCATAATGGGACACAACCAATTGAAAAAAAAAAAAACTTGAGAATTCATAACCGAAGGTTGATTACAATCTGTACCGTACACAGAAATTCATTTTTGGGGGAAGAGGAGGATTTAAACCACTTTGCCGCGGTTTCCTATTAAATTATTTCTTTTTTGGCGGTAATATTAGCATTTTATAGTTTATTCATGATTTTGTTTGTGTGTGTGTGTGTGTACACAACCCCTCCCTTCCCGTGTAAGATTGTAGTTATAATCGCCGTTTAATGGCTGAAAAGAAATAAATGATTGATAATCGTAGAAATGTTATATTATGCTTATCGTTGCATGAGTTCAAAATTATATCGTTTATTTGGCGCGATACCTATAATATGAACGATACAATAATGTGTGATATTATTTTACGTAGTTCGCAGATATCGGAAAATCAATTAAGTTGTGATTTTTTTGTTAATTAACATACGTAGTTGTTTCTTCAGTAAACCTGTTTTCCTGTTTACTTAGCGTATTTTTACCAGAGTTTTAAATTTCCTAAACTTATTTCTGAATACGTGTGCTACGAGCTTGCTTGGCCCAAAATTACAATTTAAATATTCAACAATAATATAAAAGCTTAACACATTGGTAATTATTTTTTTTTACGTTTAAAGCAGGTTGGTGGTAACATTAAAATAATATTTTATATACGGGGACGGATTGGCTCTTTTAAGAATATAAAACGGCATTTTGTTGTTAATATTTATAAGCCGGGAATAGGAACCAGGGACAAGGGACAAGGGACTCGGGACTCGGGACCAGACACCAGGGACCAGACACCAGGGACCAGACACCAGGGACCAGACACCAGGGACCAGACACCAGGGACCAGACACCAGGGACCAGACACCAGGGACCAGACACCAGGGACCAGACACCAGGGACCAGACACCAGGGACCAGACACCAGGGACCAGACACCAGGGACCAGACACCAGGGACCAGACACCAGGGACCCTGGACCAGACACCAGGCACCAGGGGGTAAGGCGGCGGCGTGTGTCGCAGCTGCTGGAGCAAGACCGCCACCTGCTGCGGCGCAGGCTGGAGACCTCGCAGTCGGACTACGAGACGAGGCTCGTAGAGCTGCAGGCAGACATCAGCGACCTGCAGCACTCCTTGGAGGAGCGCGAGGCAGTCTTCAGGCAGGTCGAGAAGGAGAAGGCTCTGCTGATCTCGGAACTGACGGCGCAGAACCTGCGGCTGACCTCGCAGCTCAAGGAGGTGAGCTCATTCATTCCCAACTTCTGGTTCTGACACGTGTGCCTAGCGAAACGGAAATGGCGTACGTCACAACGAATATTCAAAATGGCGAAAAAACACACGGGCGGTTAAAGAGGTTGTAAAGGTTAAATAACTAAAATATCGTTAGCATGAATGTCATGCAAAATAATTTGAAGTGCATGTAAAATATGCATATAAAATTATTTTAAATGTTAAAATAAATAACTTATTGAAATCACCGAACATTAATGTTATTATGAAACGAGTATTAATGTGAGATAAATTTTAAAATGTTTTAAAAGTTAAATATGCACAAAAGCCACAAGTTCAAAACTTCCATCCAGCGCTATGATGCATTATTCAATTTAAACATTAGAATAAATTTAAAATGATTTATATAGCTCGGGAAAAAAATTAAACTTTGATAGTGTTACATGATTAAAAACACATTTGAGATTATCTGCCCAATTTTATTTGATGGAGAAAATCGGATGCCATTTTCATTCCAATATTGTCAAATGTGGTTGGAGACGACAATTTGACAGTGTAACAAGGGCCTTAAGCTACTGACTTGTAAGTTGGGGCCGGAAAAGGTTTCGGAGTAATTTCTTAATAGGCCAGACTTGAAACATGCTTACATTCGTGTCGCATCTGCTGTTGGACCACAGGCTGCATGTCTGGAGGACTCTGACCAGACGGTCTCGCTATTCCGTAGCCACAGGACACGTCAGTGGCTCGACTTCAGTTTGTGAGCACCGAGTTGATACCTATCGCGTGAATCACCTCATGCAACCCTACCTCCGATTCGTTATCTTCATAGTTGCATATATTTATTATAATTTCAGGTGCACAATTGTTAAAAAAAAACTGCTAGTGCCAAACTAATGATTAATAATGACAGCGTTTCAATGCCCTGCAAAAATTTCTTACAAAAATATTTCCATACTATACATTCAAACAAATCTCCAGAAAGGAACGAATGTGTTGTATGCGTCTCAAACGCACGCACAGGAATCATGGTCGACCTTCGAAGCCATGTAATTCCAGATGGCTGGCAGAAACGAGACGCCTGTGTTGGGTGTCGACAACAGTCACTTGTTTGTGCGATTTATAGTGAAATCTGGCGAGTACTAAACATTTTTTTTTGCGAAAAATCGCGTGCTGTTATCATTATTTACTCTCCGTGTGGGAAGATGTTTTACTCTCGACTGGATCTAACATGCAGTAACACGAAAATACTACAGGATAATATTTGAAATTGACAGCCACATTGCTGTTAAAAATGTTACTATGTTTAAAGTTATTTTTACAAATTAAAAACAGCATTAACACGCTTCTGTATGTAAATATTAATCTACCAAACATTACCATATGTTTGCGTTTTTCAACAATGGCAAAAAATCATCGCTATTGCTAAGTAAAGAAACCAGTAAATTGAAGTTGATTAACTTTTTCATGGCTGCACCTATTTAAATGTAATATATTTTAATTAATTTAAAGAAATGCTACATTTATTTGCATGCAAATTATGGGAAATATTAAAATTTAATAAAAAAAACTAGTTTTGAAAAGTTTGAAATGAAGATTATTCTAAAACTATCGACCATGAAGTGATAATCACTGGTTTGAAGTAATCTAGGACGTGTAGTTTAAAATTGTAGCCTCAAAGACGCATATTTATATTATTTCAATGTACACCGTAGCCAACACAACCCGCCAAATGGTTCTGACTCTGACTAGGTTACGCAAAGAACCTCGTGTACTTCGCTTGGGTTCGGACGGATACAATTTGAGGCCTCTAAAAACGGCATAAGCCAGCCAAACAGGTTGTTGAGATTAATTAAAATGAAAATAATAAAATTAATTTCAACAAAAAAATTTAACTGAAATAAGTAATTTTGTAAACTTTAAGGCGACCTACTTTATTTTATAACTTTATTAACGTAAATTAAGATTATTATTTCTTTGTTGACATTATCGAAAAACGCTTCCTTTAACGCGTATTGCGGGCCATTCGACATTTTTACTGAGTTACTTGGCGATACGAAGTGGAAGCCCGTGCCTTGGCGCGAGAGCACAGGGCGAAGAGCGTAGAGGCGCTTGTTGCAGTCCAGTCGCGCTGAGGAGCAGCTGTCGTCGCAGTTGCAGGGCCTTAAGGACGAGTGCCACTTGAAGAAGTCCAGTCTGCAGGACCACGTCAGCAGTCTGGAGATGCTGCGTGAAGAGGTGAGTAGCTCCGAGCCACTTCCACTTGTAGCACTCCCTCATCTCTGCATTTCCTCGCACCTCTTGTACACTCTGGAGGAGCAACTATCTTTCTATCTGATACAAACGAAAATGAATTTTTTTTTTTAATAAACGTCACCCGTAATCTTTTGTAACTCAACCAGGTTGTGTGTGATGGTGGTGGTGTTTTGGTAACTTACAATTTAACTAAGTAGATGCAAAACTGGTGTCAAGCCATTTAAATTATAATGGATTTACGTGTTAGCTTGATCATCAAAATTAAATGTTTACTAACTATTAAATACTTCCATTTGAGGTACAGTGCAAGTTTCTCTCGTCTTTACTTTAGTTCAAAAGGGAATGGTTTTATCGTAGTCTATCCCACGTTCTTAAAGATAGGACTAGCAACTTCCTATCTTTTGCTATGGCGTGTCTGGTCCGCTTAGTGAAGCTCGCGACGGCCTGTGAACTAACGGCGCTAGTAGTCTTTCAGCCCATTAACATAGTGTTACATGAGAGTTTAGAATATAATATCAAATTATCCCTAATTTCGTCTCAATTTTTCGAGGTTTTTTTTTCAGATTAGTGTTTCTTCATTCGTTTAGTTGCTTGATAAGTTCCTAATCCGTACCAACGCGTTTTAATTTCTTCGCACTTGTCAGATAACCTGAACTGTGTAACATAAGTGAATGCGGTTTATGCGCTCTTGAACGTATACCTTATGTGCTTAAAGATTTAGAGTTTGCTTGTGCTACTCACAGGAGTGCGAAATAGCTTTAGTGTTTTGAGAGATACCTTGGCATGTGATCAGACACCTTCCATAAATCTTGGGTGGATTCCAGACGGTGCACCAACTCTTTGAAGAAAGCCGGCTCGGTGTTGGTTCCAGGTGACTAATGGCACCGAGCCAAAAACTATTGGCGGTCCGGTTTCGTTTCGCCTAGTCTGCAACTCCTCGCGGCAATGTTTCGCATACAATAACATTATCTTCTGTGGAGAAATTTATCAAGTACGAACTCCATGGATTCGTCATTATCAAGCAGAATTTCATTAGAAGTCATTGAGAGTGTAAGTTCACCGACAGAAGTGAATGTTCCAACTCCACACTCAGAGAGAAAGAGAGAGAGAGAGATGGTTTCTGTGCATCGCGCGTGGACGAGCGACACTATCTCTTCCGCCTGCTTGACCAGTTCTCGTTCCGCTCACCCCGCGCCGAGCTGTCGCGACCAACTGCGAGGAGTCCTTGCCGAGGGCTGGACGCACTCGTGGTACTATAGCGGGTTCTCCACACCCCAGCTGTCCGCTCACCCCGCGGCGAGCTGTCGCGACCAACTGCGAGGGAGTCCTTGCCGAGGGCTGGATGCACTCGAGATACTATAGCGGGTTCTCCACACCCCAGCTGTCCGCTCACCCCGCGGCGAGCTGTCGCGACCAACTGCGAGGAGTCCTTGCCGAGGGCTGGACGCACTCGAGGTACTATAGCGGGTTCTTCACACCCCAGCTTTCCGCTCACCCCGCGCTGAGCTGTCGCGACCAACTGCGAGGAGTCCTTGCCGAGGGCTGGACGCACTCGAGGTACTATAGCGGGTTCTTCACACCCCAGCTTTCCGCTCACCCCGCGCTGAGCTGTCGCGACCAACTGCGAGGAGTCCTTGCCGAGGGCTGGATGCACTCGAGGTACTATAGCGGGTTCTCCACACCCCAGCTGTCCGCTCACCCCGCGGCGAGCTGTCGCGACCAACTGCGAGGAGTCCTTGCCGAGGGCTGGACGCACTCGAGGTACTATAGCGGGTTCTTCACACCCCAGCTGTCCGCTCACCCCGCGGCGAGCTGTCGCGACCAACTGCGAGGAGTCCTTGCCGAGGGCTGGATGCACTCGAGGTACTATAGCGGGTTCTCCACACCCCAGCTGTCCGCTCACCCCGCGGCGAGCTGTCGCGACCAACTGCGAGGGAGTCCTTGCCGAGGGCTGGATGCACTCGAGGTACTATAGCGGGTTCTTCACACCCCAGCTGTCCGCTCACCCCGCGGCGTGCTGTCGCGACCAACTGCGAGGAGTCCTTGCCGAGGGCTGGATGCACTCGAGGTACTATAGCGGGTTCTCCACACCCCAGCTCTCCGCTCACCCCGCGGCGTGCTGTCGCGACCAACTGCGAGGAGTCCTTGCCGAGGGCTGGACGCACTCGAGGTACTATAGCGGGTTCTCCACACCCCAGCTGTCCGCTCACCCCGCGGCGAGCTGTCGCGACCAACTGCGAGGAGTCCTTGCCGAGGGCTGGATGCACTCGAGGTACTATAGCGGGTTCTCCACACCCCAGCTGTCCGCTCACCCCGCGCTGAGCTGTCGCGACCAACTGCGAGGAGTCCTTGCCGAGGGCTGGATGCACTCGAGGTACTATAGCGGGTTCTTCACACCCCAGCTGTCCGCTCACCCCGCGGCGAGCTGTCGCGACCAACTGCGAGGGAGTCCTTGCCGAGGGCTGGATGCACTCGAGGTACTATAGCGGGTTCTTCACACCCCAGCTGTCCGCTCACCCCGCGGCGAGCTGTCGCGACCAACTGAGAGGGAGTCCTTGCCGAGGGCTGGATGCACTCGAGGTACTATAGCGGGTTCTTCACACCCCAGCTGTCCGCTCACCCCGCGGCGAGCTGTCGCGACCAACTGCGAGGAGTCCTTGCCGAGGGCTGGACGCACTCGAGGTACTATAGCGGGTTCTTCACACCCCAGCTGTCCGCTCACCCCGCGGCGTGCTGTCGCGACCAACTGCGAGGAGTCCTTGCCGAGGGCTGGATGCACTCGAGGTACTATAGCGGGTTCTCCACACCCCAGCTGTCCGCTCACACCGCGGCGAGCTGTCGCGACCAACTGCGAGGGAGTCCTTGCCGAGGGCTGGATGCACTCGAGGTACTATAGCGGGTTCTTCACACCCCAGCTGTCCGCTCACCCCGCGGCGTGCTGTCGCGACCAACTGCGAGGAGTCCTTGCCGAGGGCTGGATGCACTCGAGGTACTATAGCGGGTTCTCCACACCCCAGCTCTCCGCTCACCCCGCGGCGTGCTGTCGCGACCAACTGCGAGGAGTCCTTGCCGAGGGCTGGACGCACTCGAGGTACTATAGCGGGTTCTCCACACCCCAGCTGTCCGCTCACCCCGCGGCGAGCTGTCGCGACCAACTGCGAGGAGTCCTTGCCGAGGGCTGGATGCACTCGAGGTACTATAGCGGGTTCTCCACACCCCAGCTGTCCGCTCACCCCGCGCTGAGCTGTCGCGACCAACTGCGAGGAGTCCTTGCCGAGGGCTGGATGCACTCGAGGTACTATAGCGGGTTCTTCACACCCCAGCTGTCCGCTCACCCCGCGGCGAGCTGTCGCGACCAACTGCGAGGGAGTCCTTGCCGAGGGCTGGATGCACTCGAGGTACTATAGCGGGTTCTTCACACCCCAGCTGTCCGCTCACCCCGCGGCGAGCTGTCGCGACCAACTGAGAGGGAGTCCTTGCCGAGGGCTGGATGCACTCGAGGTACTATAGCGGGTTCTTCACACCCCAGCTGTCCGCTCACCCCGCGGCGAGCTGTCGCGACCAACTGCGAGGAGTCCTTGCCGAGGGCTGGACGCACTCGAGGTACTATAGCGGGTTCTCCACACCCCAGCTGTCCGCTCACCCCGCGCTGAGCTGTCGCGACCAACTGCGAGGAGTCCTTGCCGAGGGCTGGATGCACTCGAGGTACTATAGCGGGTTCTTCACACCCCAGCTGTCCGCTCACCCCGCGGCGAGCTGTCGCGACCAACTGCGAGGAGTCCTTGCCGAGGGCTGGATGCACTCGAGGTACTATAGCGGGTTCTTCACACCCCAGCTGTCCGCTCACCCCGCGGCGAGCTGTCGCGACCAACTGCGAGGAGTCCTTGCCGAGGGCTGGATGCACTCGAGGTACTATAGCGGGTTCTTCACACCCCAGCTGTCCGCTCACCCCGCGGCGAGCTGTCGCGACCAACTGCGAGGAGTCCTTGCCGAGGGCTGGACGCACTCGAGGTACTATAGCGGGTTCTTCACACCCCAGCTGTCCGCTCACCCCGCGCTGAGCTGTCGCGACCAACTGCGAGGAGTCCTTGCCGAGGGCTGGATGCACTCGAGGTACTATAGCGGGTTCTTCACACCCCAGCTGTCCGCTCACCCCGCGCTGAGCTGTCGCGACCAACTGCGAGGAGTCCTTGCCGAGGGCTGGATGCACTCGAGGTACTATAGCGGGTTCTTCACACCCCAGCTGTCCGCTCACCCCGCGCTGAGCTGTCGCGACCAACTGCGAGGAGTCCTTGCCGAGGGCTGGATGCACTCGAGGTACTATAGCGGGTTCTCCACACCCCAGCTGTCCGCTCACCCCGCGCTGAGCTGTCGCGACCAACTGCGAGGAGTCCTTGCCGAGGGCTGGATGCACTCGAGGTACTATAGCGGGTTCTTCACACCCCAGCTGTCCGCTCACCCCGCGCTGAGCTGTCGCGACCAACTGCGAGGAGTCCTTGCCGAGGGCTGGATGCACTCGAGGTACTATAGCGGGTTCTTCACACCCCAGCTGTCCGCTCACCCCGCGCTGAGCTGTCGCGACCAACTGCGAGGAGTCCTTGCCGAGGGCTGGATGCACTCGAGGTACTATAGCGGGTTCTTCACACCCCAGCTGTCCGCTCACCCCGCGGCGAGCTGTCGCGACCAACTGCGAGGAGTCCTTGCCGAGGGCTGGATGCACTCGAGGTACTATAGCGGGTTCTTCACACCCCAGCTGTCCGCTCACCCCGCGGCGAGCTGTCGCGACCAACTGCAAAGGAGTCCTTGCCGAGGGCTGGATGCACTCGAGGTACTATAGCGGGTTCTTCACACCCCAGCTGTCCGCTCACCCCGCGGCGTGCTGTCGCGACCAACTGCGAGGGAGTCCTTGCCGAGGGCTGGATGCACTCGAGGTACTATAGCGGGTTCTTCACACCCCAGCTGTCCGCTCACCCCGCGGCGAGCTGTCGCGACCAACTGCGAGGAGTCCTTGCCGAGGGCTGGACGCACTCGAGGTACTATAGCGGGTTCTCCACACCCCAGCTGTCCGCTCACCCCGCGCTGAGCTGTCGCGACCAACTGCGAGGAGTCCTTGCCGAGGGCTGGATGCACTCGAGGTACTATAGCGGGTTCTTCACACCCCAGCTGTCCGCTCACCCCGCGCTGAGCTGTCGCGACCTACTGCGAGGAGTCCTTGCCGAGGGCTGGATGCACTCGAGGTACTATAGCGGGTTCTTCACACCCCAGCTGTCCGCTCACCCCGCGCTGAGCTGTCGCGACCAACTGCGAGGAGTCCTTGCCGAGGGCTGGATGCACTCGAGGTACTATAGCGGGTTCTTCACACCCCAGCTGTCCGCTCACCCCGCGCTGAGCTGTCGCGACCAACTGCGAGGAGTCCTTGCCGAGGGCTGGACGCACTCGAGGTACTATAGCGGGTTCTCCACACCCCAGCTGTCCGCTCACCCCGCGCTGAGCTGTCGCGACCAACTGCGAGGAGTCCTTGCCGAGGGCTGGATGCACTCGAGGTACTATAGCGGGTTCTTCACACCCCAGCTGTCCGCTCACCCCGCGCTGAGCTGTCGCGACCAACTGCGAGGAGTCCTTGCCGAGGGCTGGATGCACTCGAGGTACTATAGCGGGTTCTTCACACCCCAGCTGTCCGCTCACCCCGCGCTGAGCTGTCGCGACCAACTGCGAGGAGTCCTTGCCGAGGGCTGGATGCACTCGAGGTACTATAGCGGGTTCTTCACACCCCAGCTGTCCGCTCACCCCGCGCTGAGCTGTCGCGACCAACTGCGAGGAGTCCTTGCCGAGGGCTGGACGCACTCGAGGTACTATAGCGGGTTCTCCACACCCCAGCTGTCCGCTCACCCCGCGCTGAGCTGTCGCGACCAACTGCGAGGAGTCCTTGCCGAGGGCTGGACGCACTAAAGGTACTATAGCGGGTTCTCCACACCCCAGCTGTCCGCTCACCCCGCGCTGAGCTGTCGCGACCAACTGCGAGGAGTCCTTGCCGAGGGCTGGATGCACTCGAGGTACTATAGCGGGTTCTTCACACCCCAGCTGTCCGCTCACCCCGCGCTGAGCTGTCGCGACCAACTGCGAGGAGTCCTTGCCGAGGGCTGGACGCACTCGAGGTACTATAGCGGGTTCTCCACACCCCAGCTGTCCGCTCACCCCGCGCTGAGCTGTCGCGACCAACTGCGAGGAGTCCTTGCCGAGGGCTGGACGCACTCGAGGTACTATAGCGGGTTCTCCACACCCCAGCTGTCCGCTCACCCCGCGCTGAGCTGTCGCGACCAACTGCGAGGAGTCCTTGCCGAGGGCTGGATGCACTCGAGGTACTATAGCGGGTTCTTCACACCCCAGCTGTCCGCTCACCCCGCGCTGAGCTGTCGCGACCAACTGCGAGGAGTCCTTGCCGAGGGCTGGATGCACTCGAGGTACTATAGCGGGTTCTTCACACCCCAGCTGTCCGCTCACCCCGCGCTGAGCTGTCGCGACCAACTGCGAGGAGTCCTTGCCGAGGGCTGGATGCACTCGAGGTACTATAGCGGGTTCTTCACACCCCAGCTGTCCGCTCACCCCGCGCTGAGCTGTCGCGACCAACTGCGAGGAGTCCTTGCCGAGGGCTGGATGCACTCGAGGTACTATAGCGGGTTCTTCACACCCCAGCTGTCCGCTCACCCCGCGCTGAGCTGTCGCGACCAACTGCGAGGAGTCCTTGCCGAGGGCTGGACGCACTCGAGGTACTATAGCGGGTTCTCCACACCCCAGCTGTCCGCTCACCCCGTGCTGAGCTGTCGCGACCAACTGCGAGGAGTCCTTGCCGAGGGCTGGATGCACTCGAGGTACTATAGCGGGTTCTTCACACCCCAGCTGTCCGCTCACCCCGCGCTGAGCTGTCGCGACCAACTGCGAGGAGTCCTTGCCGAGGGCTGGATGCACTCGAGGTACTATAGCGGGTTCTTCACACCCCAGCTGTCCGCTCACCCCGCGCTGAGCTGTCGCGACCAACTGCGAGGAGTCCTTGCCGAGGGCTGGATGCACTCGAGGTACTATAGCGGGTTCTTCACACCCCAGCTGTCCGCTCACCCCGCGGCGAGCTGTCGCGACCAACTGCGAGGAGTCCTTGCCGAGGGCTGGATGCACTCGAGGTACTATAGCGGGTTCTTCACACCCCAGCTGTCCGCTCACCCCGCGGCGAGCTGTCGCGACCAACTGCGAGGGAGTCCTTGCCGAGGGCTGGATGCACTCGAGGTACTATAGCGGGTTCTTCACACCCCAGCTGTCCGCTCACCCCGCGGCGAGCTGTCGCGACCAACTGCGAGGAGTCCTTGCCGAGGGCTGGACGCACTCGAGGTACTATAGCGGGTTCTCCACACCCCAGCTGTCCGCTCACCCCGCGCTGAGCTGTCGCGACCAACTGCGAGGAGTCCTTGCCGAGGGCTGGACGCACTCGAGGTACTATAGCGGGTTCTTCACACCCCAGCTGTCCGCTCACCCCGCGGCGAGCTGTCGCGACCAACTGCGAGGAGTCCTTGCCGAGGGCTGGACGCACTCGAGGTACTATAGCGGGTTCTTCACACCCCAGCTGTCCGCTCACCCCGCGGCGAGCTGTCGCGACCAACTGCGAGGAGTCCTTGCCGAGGGCTGGATGCACTCGAGGTACTATAGCGGGTTCTCCACACCCCAGCTGTCCGCTCACCCCGCGCTGAGCTGTCGCGACCAACTGCGAGGAGTCCTTGCCGAGGGCTGGATGCACTCGAGGTACTATAGCGGGTTCTTCACACCCCAGCTGTCCGCTCACCCCGCGGCGAGCTGTCGCGACCAACTGCGAGGAGTCCTTGCCGAGGGCTGGATGCACTCGAGGTACTATAGCGGGTTCTCCACACCCCAGCTGTCCGCTCACCCCGCGCTGAGCTGTCGCGACCAACTGCGAGGAGTCCTTGCCGAGGGCTGGACGCACTCGAGGTACTATAGCGGGTTCTTCACACCCCAGCTGTCCGCTCACCCCGCGCTGAGCTGTCGCGACCAACTGCGAGGAGTCCTTGCCGAGGGCTGGATGCACTCGAGGTACTATAGCGGGTTCTTCACACCCCAGCTGTCCGCTCACCCCGCGGCGAGCTGTCGCGACCAACTGCGAGGAGTCCTTGCCGAGGGCTGGACGCACTCGAGGTACTATAGCGGGTTCTTCACACCCCAGCTGTCCGCTCACCCCGCGGCGAGCTGTCGCGACCAACTGCGAGGAGTCCTTGCCGAGGGCTGGACGCACTCGAGGTACTATAGCGGGTTCTTCACACCCCAGCTGTCCGCTCACCCCGCGGCGAGCTGTCGCGACCAACTGCGAGGAGTCCTTGCCGAGGGCTGGATGCACTCGAGGTACTATAGCGGGTTCTCCACACCCCAGCTGTCCGCTCACCCCGCGCTGAGCTGTCGCGACCAACTGCGAGGAGTCCTTGCCGAGGGCTGGATGCACTCGAGGTACTATAGCGGGTTCTTCACACCCCAGCTGTCCGCTCACCCCGCGGCGAGCTGTCGCGACCAACTGCGAGGAGTCCTTGCCGAGGGCTGGATGCACTCGAGGTACTATAGCGGGTTCTTCACACCCCAGCTGTCCGCTCACCCCGCGCTGAGCTGTCGCGACCAACTGCGAGGAGTCCTTGCCGAGGGCTGGATGCACTCGAGGTACTATAGCGGGTTCTTCACACCCCAGCTGTCCGCTCACCCCGCGGCGAGCTGTCGCGACCAACTGCGAGGGAGTCCTTGCCGAGGGCTGGATGCACTCGAGGTACTATAGCGGGTTCTTCACACCCCAGCTGTCCGCTCACCCCGCGGCGAGCTGTCGCGACCAACTGCGAGGAGTCCTTGCCGAGGGCTGGACGCACTCGAGGTACTATAGCGGGTTCTCCACACCCCAGCTGTCCGCTCACCCCGCGCTGAGCTGTCGCGACCAACTGCGAGGAGTCCTTGCCGAGGGCTGGATGCACTCGAGGTACTATAGCGGGTTCTTCACACCCCAGCTGTCCGCTCACCCCGCGGCGAGCTGTCGCGACCAACTGCGAGGAGTCCTTGCCGAGGGCTGGACGCACTCGAGGTACTATAGCGGGTTCTCCACACCCCAGCTGTCCGCTCACCCCGCGCTGAGCTGTCGCGACCAACTGCGAGGGAGTCCTTGCCGAGGGCTGGACGCACTCGAGGTACTATAGCGGGTTCTCCACACCCCAGCTGTCCGCTCACCCCGCGCTGAGCTGTCGCGACCAACTGCGAGGGAGTCCTTGCCGAGGGCTGGACGCACTCGAGGTACTATAGCGGGTTCTCCACACCCCAGCTGTCCGCTCACCCCGCGGCGAGCTGTCGCGACCAACTGCGAGGAGTCCTTGCCGATGGCTGGACGCACTCGAGGTACTATAGCGGGTTCTCCACACCCCAGCTGTCCGCTCACCCCGCGCTGAGCTGTCGCGACCAACTGCGAGGAGTCCTTGCCGAGGGCTGGATGCACTCGAGGTACTATAGCGGGTTCTTCACACCCCAGCTGTCCGCTCACCCCGCGACGAGCTGTCGCGACCAACTGCGAGGAGTCCTTGCCGAGGGCTGGACGCACTCGAGGTACTATAGCGGGTTCTCCACACCCCAGCTGTCCGCTCACCCCGCGCTGAGCTGTCGCGACCAACTGCGAGGAGTCCTTGCCGAGGGCTGGACGCACTCGAGGTACTATAGCGGGTTCTTCACACCCCAGCTGTCCGCTCACCCCGCGGCGAGCTGTCGCGACCAACTGCGAGGAGTCCTTGCCGAGGGCTGGACGCACTCGAGGTACTATAGCGGGTTCTTCACACCCCAGCTGTCCGCTCACCCCGCGGCGAGCTGTCGCGACCAACTGCGAGGAGTCCTTGCCGAGGGCTGGATGCACTCGAGGTACTATAGCGGGTTCTCCACACCCCAGCTGTCCGCTCACCCCGCGCTGAGCTGTCGCGACCAACTGCGAGGAGTCCTTGCCGAGGGCTGGATGCACTCGTGGTACTATAGCGGGTTCTTTACACCCCAGCTGTCCGCTCACCCCGCGCTGAGCTGTCGCGACCAACTGCGAGGAGTCCTTGCCGAGGGCTGGATGCACTCGAGGTACTATAGCGGGTTCTTCACACCCCAGCTGTCCGCTCACCCCGCGGCGAGCTGTCGCGACCAACTGCGAGGAGTCCTTGCCGAGGGCTGGATGCACTCGAGGTACTATAGCGGGTTCTTCACACCCCAGCTGTCCGCTCACCCCGCGCTGAGCTGTCGCGACCAACTGCGAGGAGTCCTTGCCGAGGGCTGGATGCACTCGAGGTACTATAGCGGGTTCTTCACACCCCAGCTGTCCGCTCACCCCGCGGCGAGCTGTCGCGACCAACTGCGAGGAGTCCTTGCCGAGGGCTGGATGCACTCGAGGTACTATAGCGGGTTCTTCACACCCCAGCTGTCCGCTCACCCCGCGGCGAGCTGTCGCGACCAACTGCGAGGAGTCCTTGCCGAGGGCTGGATGCACTCGAGGTACTATAGCGGGTTCTTCACACCCCAGCTGTCCGCTCACCCCGCGGCGAGCTGTCGCGACCAACTGCGAGGGAGTCCTTGCCGAGGGCTGGATGCACTCGAGGTACTATAGCGGGTTCTTCACACCCCAGCTGTCCGCTCACCCCGCGGCGAGCTGTCGCGACCAACTGCGAGGAGTCCTTGCCGAGGGCTGGACGCACTCGAGGTACTATAGCGGGTTCTCCACACCCCAGCTGTCCGCTCACCCCGCGCTGAGCTGTCGCGACCAACTGCGAGGAGTCCTTGCCGAGGGCTGGATGCACTCGAGGTACTATAGCGGGTTCTTCACACCCCAGCTGTCCGCTCACCCCGCGGCGAGCTGTCGCGACCAACTGCGAGGAGTCCTTGCCGAGGGCTGGACGCACTCGAGGTACTATTGCGGGTTCTCCACACCCCAGCTGTCCGCTCACCCCGCGCTGAGCTGTCGCGACCAACTGCGAGGAGTCCTTGCCGAGGGCTGGATGCACTCGAGGTACTATAGCGGGTTCTTCACACCCCAGCTGTCCGCTCACCCCGCGGCGAGCTGTCGCGACCAACTGCGAGGAGTCCTTGCCGAGGGCTGGACGCACTCGAGGTACTATAGCGGGTTCTCCACACCCCAGCTGTCCGCTCACCCCGCGCTGAGCTGTCGCGACCAACTGCGAGGAGTCCTTGCCGAGGGCTGGATGCACTCGAGGTACTATAGCGGGTTCTTCACACCCCAGCTGTCCGCTCACCCCGCGGCGAGCTGTCGCGACCAACTGCGAGGGAGTCCTTGCCGAGGGCTGGATGCACTCGAGGTACTATAGCGGGTTCTTCACACCCCAGCTGTCCGCTCACCCCGCGGCGAGCTGTCGCGACCAACTGCGAGGAGTCCTTGCCGAGGGCTGGACGCACTCGAGGTACTATAGCGGGTTCTCCACACCCCAGCTGTCCGCTCACCCCGCGCTGAGCTGTCGCGACCAACTGCGAGGAGTCCTTGCCGAGGGCTGGACGCACTCGAGGTACTATAGCGGGTTCTTCACACCCCAGCTGTCCGCTCACCCCCCGCTGAGCTGTCGTGACCAACTGCGAGGAGTCCTTGCCGAGGGCTGGATGCACTCGAGGTACTATAGCGGGTTCTCCACACCCCAGCTGTCCGCTCACCCCGCGCTGAGCTGTCGCGACCAACTGCGAGGAGTCCTTGCCGAGGGCTGGATGCACTCGAGGTACTATAGCGGGTTCTCCACACCCCAGCTGTCCGCTCACCCCGCGGCGAGCTGTCGCGACCAACTGCGAGGAGTCCTTGCCGAGGGCTGGATGCACTCGAGGTACTATAGCGGGTTCTCCACACCCCAGCTGTCCGCTCACCCCGCGGCGAGCTGTCGCGACCAACTGCGAGGAGTCCTTGCCGAGGGCTGGATGCACTCGAGGTACTATAGCGGGTTCTCCACACCCCAGCTGTCCGCTCACCCCGCGCTGAGCTGTCGCGACCAACTGCGAGGAGTCCTTGCCGAGGGCTGGATGCACTCGAGGTACTATAGCGGGTTCTCCACACCCCAGCTGTCCGCTCACCCCGCGCTGAGCTGTCGCGACCAACTGCGAGGGAGTCCTTGCCGAGGGCTGGATGCACTCGAGGTACTATAGCGGGTTCTCCACACCCCAGCTGTCCGCTCACCCCGCGGCGAGCTGTCGCGACCAACTGCGAGGAGTCCTTGCCGAGGGCTGGACGCACTCGAGGTACTATAGCGGGTTCTTCACACCCCAGCTGTCCGCTCACCCCCCGCTGAGCTGTCGCGACCAACTGCGAGGAGTCCTTGCCGAGGGCTGGATGCACTCGAGGTACTATAGCGGGTTCTCCACACCCCAGCTGTCCGCTCACCCCGCGCTGAGCTGTCGCGACCAACTGCGAGGAGTCCTTGCCGAGGGCTGGATGCACTCGAGGTACTATAGCGGGTTCTCCACACCCCAGCTGTCCGCTCACCCCGCGCTGAGCTGTCGCGACCAACTGCGAGGAGTCCTTGCCGAGGGCTGGATGCACTCGAGGTACTATAGCGGGTTCTCCACACCCCAGCTGTCCGCTCACCCCGCGCTGAGCTGTCGCGACCAACTGCGAGGAGTCCTTGCCGAGGGCTGGATGCACTCGAGGTACTATAGCGGGTTCTTCACACCCCAGCTGTCCGCTCACCCCGCGCTGAGCTGTCGCGACCAACTGCGAGGAGTCCTTGCCGAGGGCTGGATGCACTCGAGGTACTATAGCGGGTTCTCCACACCCCAGCTGTCCGCTCTCCCCGCGCTGAGCTGTCGCGACCAACTGCGAGGAGTCCTTGCCGAGGGCTGGATGCACTCGAGGTACTATAGCGGGTTCTTCACACCCCAGCTGTCCGCTCACCCCGCGCTGAGCTGTCGCGACCAACTGCGAGGAGTCCTTGCCGAGGGCTGGATGCACTCGAGGTACTATAGCGGGTTCTCCACACCCCAGCTGTCCGCTCACCCCGCGCTGAGCTGTCGCGACCAACTGCGAGGGAGTCCTTGCCGAGGGCTGGATGCACTCGAGGTACTATAGCGGGTTCTCCACACCCCAGCTGTCCGCTCACCCCGCGGCGAGCTGTCGCGACCAACTGCGAGGAGTCCTTGCCGAGGGCTGGACGCACTCGAGGTACTATAGCGGGTTCTTCACACCCCAGCTGTCCGCTCACCCCCCGCTGAGCTGTCGCGACCAACTGCGAGGAGTCCTTGCCGAGGGCTGGATGCACTCGAGGTACTATAGCGGGTTCTCCACACCCCAGCTGTCCGCTCACCCCGCGCTGAGCTGTCGCGACCAACTGCGAGGAGTCCTTGCCGAGGGCTGGATGCACTCGAGGTACTATAGCGGGTTCTCCACACCCCAGCTGTCCGCTCACCCCGCGCTGAGCTGTCGCGACCAACTGCGAGGAGTCCTTGCCGAGGGCTGGATGCACTCGAGGTACTATAGCGGGTTCTCCACACCCCAGCTGTCCGCTCACCCCGCGCTGAGCTGTCGCGACCAACTGCGAGGAGTCCTTGCCGAGGGCTGGATGCACTCGAGGTACTATAGCGGGTTCTTCACACCCCAGCTGTCCGCTCACCCCGCGCTGAGCTGTCGCGACCAACTGCGAGGAGTCCTTGCCGAGGGCTGGATGCACTCGAGGTACTATAGCGGGTTCTCCACACCCCAGCTGTCCGCTCACCCCGCGCTGAGCTGTCGCGACCAACTGCGAGGAGTCCTTGCCGAGGGCTGGATGCACTCGAGGTACTATAGCGGGTTCTTCACACCCCAGCTGTCCGCTCACCCCGCGGTGAGCTGTCGCGACCAACTGCGAGGAGTCCTTGCCGAGGGCTGGATGCACTCGAGGTACTATAGCGGGTTCTCCACACCCCAGCTGTCCGCTCACCCCGCGCTGAGCTGTCGCGACCAACTGCGAGGGAGTCCTTGCCGAGGGCTGGATGCACTCGAGGTACTATAGCGGGTTCTCCACACCCCAGCTGTCCGCTCACCCCGCGGCGAGCTGTCGCGACCAACTGCGAGGAGTCCTTGCCGAGGGCTGGACGCACTCGAGGTACTATAGCGGGTTCTTCACACCCCAGCTGTCCGCTCACCCCCCGCTGAGCTGTCGCGACCAACTGCGAGGAGTCCTTGCCGAGGGCTGGATGCACTCGAGGTACTATAGCGGGTTCTCCACACCCCAGCTGTCCGCTCACCCCGCGCTGAGCTGTCGCGACCAACTGCGAGGAGTCCTTGCCGAGGGCTGGATGCACTCGAGGTACTATAGCGGGTTCTCCACACCCCAGCTGTCCGCTCACCCCGCGCTGAGCTGTCGCGACCAACTGCGAGGAGTCCTTGCCGAGGGCTGGATGCACTCGAGGTACTATAGCGGGTTCTCCACACCCCAGCTGTCCGCTCACCCCGCGCTGAGCTGTCGCGACCAACTGCGAGGAGTCCTTGCCGAGGGCTGGATGCACTCGAGGTACTATAGCGGGTTCTCCACACCCCAGCTGTCCGCTCACCCCGCGCTGAGCTGTCGCGACCAACTGCGAGGGAGTCCTTGCCTAGGGCTGGATGCACTCGAGGTACTATAGCGGGTTCTCCACACCCCAGCTGTCCGCTCACCCCGCGCTGAGCTGTCGCGACCAACTGCGAGGAGTCCTTGCCGAGGGCTGGATGCACTCGAGGTACTATAGCGGGTTCTCCACACCCCAGCTGTCCGCTCACCCCGCGCTGAGCTGTCGCGACCAACTGCGAGGAGTCCTTGCCGAGGGCTGGATGCACTCGAGGTACTATAGCGGGTTCTTCACACCCCAGCTGTCCGCTCACCCCGCGGCGAGCTGTCGCGACCAACTGCGAGGAGTCCTTGCCGAGGGCTGGATGCACTCGAGGTACTATAGCGGGTTCTTCACACCCCAGCTGTCCGCTCACCCCGCGCTGAGCTGTCGCGACCAACTGCGAGGAGTCCTTGCCGAGGGCTGGATGCACTCGAGGTACTATAGCGGGTTCTTCACACCCCAGCTGTCCGCTCACCCCGCGGCGAGCTGTCGCGACCAACTGCGAGGAGTCCTTGCCGAGGGCTGGATGCACTCGAGGTACTATAGCGGGTTCTTCACACCCCAGCTGTCCGCTCACCCCGCGGCGAGCTGTCGCGACCAACTGCGAGGAGTCCTTGCCGAGGGCTGGATGCACTCGAGGTACTATAGCGGGTTCTTCACACCCCAGCTGTCCGCTCACCCCGCGCTGAGCTGTCGCGACCAACTGCGAGGAGTCCTTGCCGAGGGCTGGATGCACTCGAGGTACTATAGCGGGTTCTTCACACCCCAGCCCTCCGCTCTCGTGACCGGTGAAGAACTATTGGAGTTGAGTTCATCTATAAAGCGCTTCAATGTAGTCACGAAGTAAAAAAAAAAGAAACCGCAGTCGATAAAAGAAAATTAGGCGTGTAGTTGCTATTAGTTTTTTTGGAACAATCACAGTTATAATGAATCTGGCCTTGCCATTGGTGGAGCAATCACAGTTTTTATATCGCCTGGAGTGCAAGTCATGCGATGCTCCATATCGCAGGTTGTGATTTTACGGCTCATCTCTAATAGGAGCGTTCGCCACTACGCTGTGGGTTGTCCTGCTATTGCATTACAACAAGTCAGTGTATGTTTTACCATTGTTAATGCGTACCTTATTCTTTGTTGACTTTGTTACTTATTTTCAATAGGATTTAATGCAAAGTGGTGTGAATATTAAGTTAAAATTTGATTGAGATAATGGTACATGTCGAGTGATGTGACACTGCAGAAACGTCGTGTGTAGAGTTAGCTAATGAAGAGCATGTGCAAGCTACACCAGAAGGTGCTGCTAGTGGCGGAGAGAGTGTGAACTACAAGGTTGCAATAATGAAGAATGTGCAGTGCAACAAAGTGTTAAGAGTTGAGCAAGAATAAATAGATTTGTGACGAATTATTATATAAAATAATTTATTTCGACGGTAGGCAAAACAATCCTAATTAATTTATATATATGTAAAAGTCAAATATGAAGCATTGCCTGCTTTTTCAAACAAAACTATTTTCTAACCAAGAGGATTGAGTAGTTCTGGTCAAGGTCGGTTTGTCGCAGATGGGAAGTGTGGCGGACGTGATGTGTACTAGTGGGGTTTCAGGGGCTCACAGCAAATAACATTGGCTTTGAAATGTTACAAAAGAGAAACTATAGCCGATGTTTGAAATTATAATAACTGTAATTAGGCCGAATGTCTAATTCATGGTCGGTATCAGAATTTATGTAGTTTTGTTAAGACAATGGTTGTTACATCTATATATAGAATCGTAAGAATCTTTTTTTGTTTGAAACAGTTCTGTTATAAAAAGCGATGGCCATTGCAGCCGTACGCAGCGGTAAATTAAAATCGTCATTGTGGAGAAACTAATGAACCTAACTGCAAAAAAAAATAATTTTTTGTTTCTTAATGTATATAGCCTCCAGTAGTTCAGTTACTAAGAATTTGGTCGCAATAATAAAGCAGAAAATTATAATTAATCACGAAGCCTGTTTGAGGTTTATAAGGTGATTTGTTCAACTTTATTTGTCGAAGGATATTTGTTTACTTAATTACTATAGGTAGGTAACGTAAGCGTACCAAATGTGCAGTAAGGGTTACGTATCATATAATCATATTTAAGTTTACTAAACGATGTTACATATAGCCGTTTCCTCACAAGCGGCTTTTACGTTTTTATATTTTCGGGGTTCCGTATGCTGTCGCAAATGGTGCAATGGAAATGACTTTATTTTCTGCTGCCTCGAAAAAATATTCTTTGGTTGTTATAATTGTGATATTACTGGAAAATATCCGGGAATTTATATGAGCCGCTGTGCCTAATCATATGTATTTTTAGTGGAGTTCAACAATGCAGCTGCATTAGTTTAGTCGAGGTTGTTCGCTATGGTTAGTAATTTTTTGAGTTTTTGTTATTTTAAGTCCTTTATGGTAATTTTTATTTCCTGTAATGTGGATAAACAAACAACCCCACAGAGATATTCAGGTTTATTATTTCTAATTCTGTGTGGGATGAGCGCTCTGTTGGGTTGCCCGCCTAGTCACCGTTACCTCATGTACACCCAGAGTACACCCCTCCCCTGAAAACATTATAGGTATATATCTTTAACGGTTTAGCATACCCACCAACAAATGGGATAATTTGGCAGAAAACAGCAAACAATGTAATTTTTTGCATATGTTCTTGACAGTAACTCGTGGCGTGTTTGAATTGTGGTCCGGATGCCTCATCAGTACTTCTTGGAGCTCAACTTTCCAGTACCATTCAAGTTTATATGTTAATACGCGTGGGTGAGTGTTTTCTATGCGTATTTATTGTTTTGCCGATACGTATGATATTTTTTTGTACAAATTTACAAGACCTTTTTATTGTCCTTTAATCTTTTGTAAGGCCTTTAATAATTATGTTGTTTGAATTTCTGAAATAAAACCTTACATATTTGTATCTGAATTACTCTCTAAAAACCCTCTTTGCATTGCATAAAACCGAGGCAATACCGAGTAATTCATCATATCTTATTTATTTACACATATATACACATAACTAACTATATACCCATTGTCATTGTGCTGTAAATTTTTTTTTGTTATACAAAAAGCTATGTTATTATTATTAAATCATTATATTTTTATGCATATTAAATTGAAAACGTTTTAGTTATGAAATAAAAAATAAAGAAATATTACTTGTGACGCGTGTCCATAAGTAAACACACCTTGTTTAAATAATACTATCCGTATTTACAACAAAAAACATGTGTGCTTGTACAGCAAGTCAGTCAGTTCGGGCTGCAAGCTAGCCGACCCTGCCTACTCCGTCGTCCCTGACAACAATGAATAATTATTATTCTTAGTTTTAACATTCATAATTTGTTTGTACAGAATTATTACTTTTTTTTTGTTTGAGATGGGCTTTATTTAAATAATCCACGAAGAAAATAATTCTTATAAACATGAGCCTACCTAACCAAAACAAACATTATTTTTCAAGGGAAAATTTTTATATAAGTAATATATAATAATTAGGCTCTGTATTTAGGTTACCAAATTGCCACAATGCATTCATGCAATACATATTATTTTAAAGTCCTGCCCTGCAGGACGATAATGTTGATTTGATATTTACAGTACATTAAGATACAAGGGAAGCCTAAGATGCACATTAAGTTCTGCCATTCCCAATTGCATCCCAAACAATTCTCCTTCGGCAAACTTGGGAGTTTTGTTTTTGAAAATTCAAAATAAAAACACGGGCATAGTTTATTAATATTCACCGTTATTCGAAGAGCTGAGAGAAAACTTACTGGGGCACAGTGGTATTCATTGAAGATAGTGAATGAGCTACTAATGAGGGCATGGGAGAGTCAAAATGGAAAAGTAGTTACAATGCAGCTACTTAATCAAAAAAAATTAGTGGCAGAGGTATTGAAAGAAATCCATGATGGTATATCGGGTGGTCATCTAGGGGTGAACAAAACTCTATACAAGATCCATTAACGCTACTAATGGCTGAAGTGTCACCAGAATGTGGAGGCTTGGTGTAGACAACACTATCCTTAAAAAAAAAAAAAAAAAAAAAAAAAAAAAAAAAAAAAAAACACAACACCGATGTCGTGGGAAAATGAGGGCCTAAGATTTAGGGGCCCTTTTTAAAAGTATAGCCATCGACATCACTGGACCATTTCCCAAGAAAAAAAATGGTAACCGGTATATTCTAGTAGCAATGGATTACTTCAGTAAGTAGCCAGAGGCGTATGCACTTCCTAATCAAGAAGCCATTACCATTGCAGATGCCATAGTCAACAACTTAAAATGCATATTTGGGGTACCATTGGGCTCCACTCAGATCAAGCCAGCAATTTCGAGTCGACAATATTTCAGGAGGTGTGTCGGTTGCTGGGAATAAATAAAACCAGGACAACAGTCCTACATCCTCAGTCCGATGGCAGGTGGAGAGGTTCAAAAGAACTCTGGAGGAACACCTTGCCAAGGTTGTGGCCTTGCATCAACAGGATTGGGATCAACACATCCAGTTGTTCCTAATGGCATACAGATCTTCCATCCATGACTCGAAAGGGCAGAACCCTGCGAGTATTGTGTTTGGACAGGAGTGGAGCCTGCCCTGTGATGTCAAGTTCGGTCGTCCGCGCTAGGAGCCGTCCAGCGCACTGATTATGTGAATCTTCTAGAGGAGCGAATTGCACTTATATATGAAGAATTTAATTAAACTAATGTATTTTTAATTTTTTCCCAAATTTCTTGCATAAAAGTTACAAGCTATCAAAATTGCTGTAATTATTTTACAAAGATTTTATCATGTGTGTGTTTTTTATAAATTAAAACATTTTTCCAGATATTATAAGTTAAATATTACTGATTTTTTTAGATGGCAGCTGTAATGAAAATTGAAACTTTTCTAGTATTCAGATGGTTGGCATAACGAAAAGTACAAAGATTTTAGAATCCAATATGGTGTAAGTAATGAAAAAATGCAACAATTCTAGAATCTTAGATGGTGGCTATCAATAAAAATTGCAATATTAAATCCAAGTTGGAAATCATAACTAAATGTGTAACAGTTCTAGAATCCAAGATGAGACAGTAAAGAAAAGTGCAACGTTTCTAGTTTTCAAGATGGCGACCATAATGAAAACTGTAATCATTTCTAGAATTCGAGATGAAATTATACCAAAAATTGTAAACCTTTCTAGAATCTAAGATGGTAGCCATGACGAAAAGTGCATGATTCATAGAATCCAAAATGGCATCCATAAGGAAAGTGGCATTGTATCTAGATTCCAGTATGGCGGCCGAAACGAAAAGTGCAATGTTTCTAGAAACCAAAATTTTGCCCATAAAGAAAATTGCAACATTTCTAGAATTCCAGATTGTGACCATAACGAAAATGGCAATGATGACATAATTAAAATTAGTGGTAAGTTCTAGAATCTAAGATGGCGGAAAACAATATGGCTGATCCAAGTTGGTGGCTGGGGTCAAGGTCATCCTAAATGGCCTATGTGATAACATAATCCAACATGGAGACAGTAACGAAAAGTGCAACGGTGACACAACCAAGATGGCCGCCGCGATGTCACAATCCAAGATTGCTGTCGACAATCAACAATCCGGACTCTGGACCCTGGCGCCTGAGGATAATTTATATACTAGTAATATACAACCCTTGTTAATAGTGGTAAGTGTTCAGTCTGCCATTAGCCTCCATGGGGGAAGGATATTTGAAATTATGCACTCGCTGTGTTGAACCGAGGACTCCAAGATCCACGACGTAAATGTTTTTTTTATATAAAAATTTTATTAAAATATATAATAATGCTATATAAATTAAAAAGTTATAGGTTTTTTTATAATAATTACGAATTTTAAGTATGACTTCGTCCAAAATAGCGGATTCAATACGGTGGAACTGTCTAAAAAACAAAATTGAGGAAAGTTCTAGAAAACCTTAATGCTCTAACATCATTCAAGATTGCGGCCGGGGCTAAGGTAAAAGTCAAAGGTCAAGGACAATGCCAACCATGCTTGCGGTCGTGAGGTCATAATCCAATAAGTTGTTCCCAAGCACCAGCGGCTGGGTTTCCGACAAATTGTTATGTACTATTATCCTAATTTTAAATTTAAACTCCCTAAGCGACTGTTGAAATGGCGGGAAAATTATGAGTTAATCAGAGAAAATAACAATCCAACAATCCTACTTTAAATAAATTTCAACACGAGACATTATCTCAAATGAGCTCACAAAAGCAAATCATTAAATAAAAACTTAATCATGCATATATTTTAGTAATTTAAGTAACATTCCTAACTGCTTTTCTTTGAGCTGCAAATATTTAAATACAACCCAAAAGAGTTTCCTTATATATATCGCGTGTGTGCACTTGGGCGGATCACACTGTCTTGTAGAAAGCACATTATCGAAAGTTACAGCTAGCGTTCGTCCTTAATAAATAAATACATTCCCGATTCTTAAAAACCCTCGTTCGTTATTACACTGCAGACACGCGGAACTGGGAAATTGCTAATTACATCCACTAACAGCTAATCACTCTAAAGTTTTTCTTCGTCTCCTATTCTACACTGCGACAACTTGCGTAACAGAAGAATAAATCCGCACGATTAGCTATGGTGTTCCATGTCTGGGATATGCAATTATGGTTGGATTTGAACCCCGTCCTTTGCTTAGAGTAATTTGTTGGCGAAGTGCAATCGTGAATAAATTTCGTGTAAGTGTTATAAGTGCAGCTTGAAATCATAAACTTGTCTACCAGATAGTTGGTCTCGTCTTGAGAAATAAAATGTTTCGTAGACAACGTTATGCTCGCGCATATTCGATCGTTTATAGAACGTTTTATTTTGGTATTTTAAGTATATTACAAAATTTTATAATAAATACTATCGGCAGTTTTTGTGCCGTAATGATAATGACATGCATGTCAGCAATCACTTCTATAAACTTGTTTCGTCTCACCTATCGGACCCATAAATGGCGGCAGTTTATTAACTAATTTCCTTATTCGTTTCTCTATGGAAGGCAGCGATACGCAACCTCGTTGCCACGCCTGCCGACAGATAGCAGTTAATGCTATAGCATTACAATTGTCAATATATAGGTTAATATATATCAGAAAAGGAACCGGAAGTATAAATTTTACAAGAATATTACTCCAGATTTTATAAAGCGCATACCATTTGGAATAATATGTTAATTTCAGATGTTTGTGTAGAAATATTTTGCGTCTTTAACTCTTACACAATGTATGACAAAATGTATTAGATGTTTACCACTTTTATATTTGGCTGACTGGCTTACTGGCTGTGGCATCGCATACTTAAATTTTTAGTCCTTCCGTTCTGGTACGTAGGCGGAAGGGCACTAATTGACCCATTTATAATGTTATTATTAGAGGTGTAAAAGTAACGAAAAAATCTGTACCCTTATGTATTCGTTACTTTAAAAATTAGTACTCGTTACTTTCGTATCGTTACTCGTTACTTCTGATACCGCATAACATGGCACAAGGCACATGCTATGTTATGTAACAGCAACGAATCGAGTCGTATTTCGTACGCGTACAGTATGACGTCGCGTAAATAAAAATAAATCGAATATAAGCAATTAAAAATATTTCATAATTAACAGCTTTTGTTAACCAAGAAACAATTAACTCTCATTAGAGTGGCTTTATTATAATATATATTTTAAGATAAGAACATAAAACGTGAAAATACGCGATGATAAAAAACAAAAACATACATATTTATAATTTGTAAAAAATACTTTCTTACGTTGTTTCTGTTCGAATCTAAAACTTTGTCTACACACATAATACCTTTAATAAACAGTAAAAAACTTGGACGACGAATTTCCAAATTATGCTTTTATTAATAAACGAACTTCGTTCTTTGTAACGAATAAGCGTGCGCATGCGTGAAACATACGAAAGATGCGAGTAACGAAATGCATTCGTGTGAAACGTTTCGTTACTCGTTACTAGATGCCGCACCCGTTACTCGGTAACGAATACATACGGTTTGCTACAGCTCTAGTTATTATCAGCAATGGTACAAATGGTTAATTGACGTTCATAACCTAAAGTACGATTATTTCTGTGTAATTTCTATTCTATTTGGCTGTGGTGCGATTAAAGTTTAGCACGCACACTGTTATATCTTTTTTAAGTTATTTCATAAAAATTAGCCTATTTAACCAAAACAAATATTATTTTACTATGCTAAGGTTTTATTAAGAGAATACATAGTAATTAGGCTGTGCCGGTTGAACTAGAGGCAATAAAGAATTTGTGACTTCATGTTAATTATTTAGAGTCCTGCTCGCAGGGCCATAATGTTAACTTGATATTTGATGTCGATTGAGATTTATGAATATAACTTTCTATATTTGATTTTAAAAAATCATTCCATACTATTTTTCCACTTCTTAAACAACAATTTTGATTTTGTTTGATGAAGGTTTGTACATCTGTTATTAAGAGGAGGACAAATTACTCATGATGTTAACACACGTCAATTAATGCGAATGATTTTAGAGTCCTGCCCTGCAGGACCACAATGTTAAGCTGACATATTCAGTAGTTGGAGGTTCAATAGTCTGCCACGATCCGCGACCGGGTGGTGTATGTTCAAGCATTGTTTCAGCTTTTGTTAGTTTTTGTAAGTTACAAATTGATAGAGGATTATTTTTGAATGTGCCAAGTGATGTGACACTGTAAAAGAGTTGCGTGTACCGTTAGTAAATAAAAATTTGGTTGGCTGTAAAGTTGGTTTTCGGACGATAGTTTAACGTGACGTCATAACAAAACATTGATGAAATGATTGCATACTTTTATAAATAAAATAGAATACTTTTTATTGATTTATCACTATTTTTAATGGATACAAAGTAGAAGTGGAATGAAATTTACAATTTAAATGATAAATTTACTTTTATTTGCACTCATTAATTTAAATATGTTTATTACTTTAACGAAGAGATTATTAAAACTAAAACTTTTACACATGTATGCTATTTAACTTCTTCCAATCT
Organism: Bacillus rossius redtenbacheri; assembly: GCF_032445375.1. Lineage (NCBI taxonomy): Eukaryota > Metazoa > Arthropoda > Insecta > Phasmatodea > Bacillidae > Bacillus > Bacillus rossius. Next base: position 2,294,327 of record NC_086331.1, read on the forward strand.
GTGTTATTCTGTTAAGGATAGGACGATGATAGAAAAGTAGGAAACGAAAGGGAGTGTTTCAAGTTTAATGTTCTTCGAAAAAGTCAAATTGATAATTGTTCCAATCAAGTGGAAAAGATATGGATGCGGCGCAAGCGTACAATGAGCGTAACGGGACACAGCATAACGGGACGATTGCGTTACGGGACACTTTATCGTGCATGCAGCTGACGTTCATCGATTTATTAGACGTCGCATCAAAAAACTGTTGTAAGCTTATTTTAAGTACATCGTTACATCCATCGACGTCGAGTTCCCTCGATAGGCTTTCTAACGACAGGAAATAGCAAGAGCAAGTCAGTGTATTCTAAGTACGTGATCTCTAACATGCTACAGTCGCTGGGGTAAGAATGGGTTTTTCGATTTCCTCTTCTCCTCTTGAGACTTGAGAGTCGGCATGATGTCACAGAGGCAACGTAAAGAATGAAAAACAACTGTTATATTTCTTAAGTATTTTTAAATAAAAGGCATTTTTCTGAAACGCGATTGTGTTTTAATACATGTACATAGGTTCACACCTCAAAATTCATCAATACTCCCCCAGGCAGATAATCCCGTTAGGGCGTAATCCTGGTTAGGAGAAAGATGGGTCTTTTACATGCCAGACACTGTTACCAGAGCCTGACATGGGTTCCTAGAACCGGGAAATAGATACGCCATTTCCAATCGCAGCATGTTACTGGAGAGCGCCCAGCTAGGTCGAGAGGTTGAGGAGACCCATCCCAACTTCGGCCCCACCGAAACACCCCCAGCTCCGCCGTCCACCCCCAGACCTCCAACAGAGCCAGCCCCCTCTGAGGGATCTGAGTAGCAACGACACGGAACCATACCTCTCACATCCCTGGGACCCCTCGGTCACCCAGTTACTCGTGATCCAGCTGCCTATCCAACCTCTACTAGCTCAGCAGGCTAGTACCCGAGCTTAAGTAGCTCAACACTTCCACTCGTCAACAGGGCAAGGGCCCTTCGGAGTGTTCTCCAAGCATAGGAGGACCACTACCACCACGTTTCCTACTCCAATCCTGATCCTGAGCCATTAGAGGAAATCTCAGCAGGGAACTATTACAGTAAAGGATCAGTCCCATGGCACCCTTCATCTTCAGGTATAGTGCTTTCCCAGGCAGTCTCATAGCGGGAGAGCACCCCCTAATCCGGACTTGGATGTCCTTGGGTACTTCAATATCAGCATATCCCCCGCCCGAAGGTTACAGCTTTGCCAGAGCCCGGGTAGGTAAGGTAATACCAAACCAAGGATTGCCTTAATTACCGCCCCTTAGACTATCCACCGCCCTAAGGTTACAGCTTTGCCAGAGCCCGGGTGCCCGGACAGGGAGCGAAACCCCGCCACGCTACCGCCCTTCGCTATTCCATATGCATCCTGGATTCTTCACATTGAATCCAATGCTTTAAGACACCACCTAGGGTTTGGGGGTCCAAAACCCCCCGGTGGACTTTCTGCAGAAGCAAGTTGTAGTCACCTATCCCCAGCTTACTAATCCACCAGAATTCCCGTTTCGACATAACGAGGAAGTCAGAGGATTGGGCACCCCCGGCATTACCCATATTTGTTTAAACACTGGCTCCACGAGAAGGCTATGGGTTGCCGTAAGCGGGAGAGGCTATATATTCGCATCGCACGCCCTTTTTGGATCTTGCAGAGAGCTTCACTCAGATACTAGAGCCGACTACAACTCCGACACTTCATAGGTCCGCTCTTCATCCCACAAGGTTGACGGGAAACCCTGTGGGACGCAAGACCCTTAAGCCAGCTGTGTTTTAATACAAGTTGTTTCGGGCCGAAGCCCGGCCTAGCCTCACCACCTCCACCTCCTAGGACTGAACCCGTTAGGGTATTCCAGGACCACTAACTTTTCTTCTTTCATCCTGATGTCACCTGGTCTTAATGGCATCAGGATGTTTGGCCTCAGATGTTCATATGCCATGGTTTTGAATGGTTTAGCACCATTCATTTGCCTCAACCAGAAACAACTTATCCACTCTGTTTAAGCCGCCGTGCCTGCAGCCAGAATATAGCTTTGTCAATATTATAATAATAAAATCCATTGTCAAATTGCATCCATGCGATATTAAAAACACGACGGCTGATGTTAAAAACTCTGCAGTCACTCCGCGGGGGATCTCTTGCATGCCATTGCTCCAGGACGGTTGCCAGTACCCGGGGCAACGAACATGCAAGGGCACCGATCCCACCGCCTTTCTGGGTTTTCTGTCTGTTCCTTCTTTGACTGCTGTCCTTTGCCACTCCTTTCCTTCTTGCTGACTCTCCAGCCCACTCCATCACCTGCTGTCTTGTTCCCTTTCTTGTTCGTTCTTGTTCTTTCTTCTTTTGTCAAATCCTTAAAATTTTGTTCATTCGTAAAATTTTGGTCTGAGATGTTAAAAATCCTCTGGATCTTGATGAGCATCCCATAAAATATCTCAAGTCGTCTTTTAAAATATCCAAAATTTTCGTTTTGATCTAAAATTGATTTAAAATGGTGTCCAATCTTAAAATCTCCTTCTTCTCTGTTCTTCTTCTTCTGTTTCTTTGTCTCTCTTCGGGTGTTTTGGTCACGTCCGTGCTCGTGTTTGTCTCTTCTGGTTCGTGTTGTTGTTTGGCTTGTCTTGCTGGAGGACTCTCTACAACCTTTTAACGAGCTTGTATCCATTAAATGGTCGTGTATGATCGAACACGAATCGACCATAGGTCCTTTCAGCTTGCCTTTTGAGTTCTAGGAAATCGATGTTCATTCCTAGTCTTGAGAAGTTAACCTGTAACAGCTCTTTCAACTGGTCGATCTCCAGAGGGATGTTGTTCCTTGCCAGCATATGCCTGTCTATTGCATCCATATTTGGGAAGTTGATCTTGTCTCCTCCTTCCATGCTGCGAAGTACCACTGCTATGGCGGCCTTCTGAATCTTAGGCTCATCAAGCCGAGACATTCGCAGATCATATTATACAATGCGAGGGAGTCCTTGCCGAGGGCTGGTCGCACTCGAAGTACTAGAGCGGGTTCTTCACACCCCAGCTGACTGCTCACCCCACGCCGAGCTGTCACAGCCAACTGCGAGGAGTCCTTGCCGAGGGCTGGACGCACTCGTGGTACTATAGCGGGTTCTCCACACCCCAGCTGTCCGCTCACCCCGCGGCGAGCTGTCGCGACCAACTGCGAGGGAGTCCTTGCCGAGGGCTGGATGCACTCGAGGTACTATAGCGGGTTCTTCACACCCCAGCTGTCCTCTCACCCCGCGACGAGCTGTCGCGACCAACTGCGAGGGAGTCCTTGCCGAGGGCTGGATGCACTCGAGGTACTATAGCGGGTTCTCCACACCCCAGCTGTCCGCTCACCCCGCGCCGAGCTGTCGCGACCAACTGCGAAGGAGTCCTTGCCGAGGGCTGGACGCACTCGAGGTACTATAGCGGGTTCTCCACACCCCAGCTGTCCGCTCACCCCGCGCCAAGCTGTCGCGACCAACTGCGAGGGAGTCCTTGCCGAGGGCTGGACGCACTCGAGGTACTATAGCAGGTTCTCCACACCCCAGCTGTCCGCTCACCCCGCGGCGAGCTGTCGCGACCAACTGCGAGGGAGTCCTTGCCGAGGACTGGACGAACTCGAGGTACTATAGCGGGTTCTTCACACCCCAGCTGTCCTCTCACCCCGCGGCGAGCTGTCGCGACCAACTGCGAGGGAGTCCTTGCCGAGGGCTGGATGCACTCGAGGTACTATAGCGGGTTCTTCACACCCCAGCTGTCCGCTCACCCCGCGCCGAGCTGTCGCGACCAACTGCGAGGGAGTCCTTGCCGAGGGCTGGATGCACTCGAGGTACTATAGCGGGTTCTCCACACCCCAGCTGTCCGCTCACCCCGCGGCAAGCTGTCGCGTCCAACTGCGGAGTCCTTGCCGAGGGCTGGATGCATTCGAGGTACTATAGCGGATTCTCCACACCCCAGCTGTCCGCTCACCCCGCGCCGAGCTGTCGCGACCAACTGCGAGGGAGTCCTTGCCGAGGGCTGGATGCACTCGAGGTACTATAGCGGGTTCTTCACACCCCAGCTGTCCGCTCACCCCGCGGCGAGCTGTCGCGACCAACTGCGAGGGAGTCCTTGCCGAGGGCTGGATGCACTCGAGGTACTATAGCGGGTTCTTCACACCCCAGCTGTCCGCTCACCCCGCGGCGAGCTGTCGCGACCAACTGCGAGGGAGTCCTTGCCGAGGGCTGGATGCACTCGAGGTACTATAGCGGGTTCTTCACACCCCAGCTGTCCGCTCACCCCGCGGCGAGCTGTCGCGACCAACTGCGAGGGAGTCCTTGCCGAGGGGTGGACGCACTCGAGGTACTATAGCGGGTTCTTCACACCCCAGCTGTCCGCTCACCCCGCGGCGAGCTGTCGCGACCAACTGCGAGGAGTCCTTGCCGAGGGCTGGATGCACTCGAGGTACTATAGCGGGTTCTTCACACCCCAGAAGTCCGCTCACCCCGCGGCGAGCTGTCGCGACCAACTGCGAGGAGTCCTTGCCGAGGGCTGGACGCACTCGAGGTACTATAGCGGGTTCTTCACACCCCAGCTGTCCGCTCACCCCGCGGCGAGCTGTCGCGACCAACTGCGAGGAGTCCTTGCCGAGGGCTGGACGCACTCGAGGTACTATAGCGGGTTCTCCACACCCCAGCTGTCCGCTCACCCCGCGGCGAGCTGTCGCGACCAACTGCGAGGAGTCCTTGCCGAGGGCTGGACGCACTCGAGGTACTATAGCGGGTTCTTCACACCCCAGCTGTCCGCTCACCCCGCGGCGAGCTGTCGCGACCAACTGCGAGGGAGTCCTTGCCGAGGGCTGGATGCACTCGAGGTACTATAGCGGGTTCTTCACACCCCAGCTGTCCGCTCACCCCGCGGCGAGCTGTCGCGACCAACTGCGAGGAGTCCTTGCCGAGGGCTGGACGCACTCGAGGTACTATAGCGGGTTCTCCACACCCCAGCTGTCCGCTCACCCCGCGGCGAGCTGTCGCGACCAACTGCGAGGAGTCCTTGCCGAGGGCTGGACGCACTCGAGGTACTATAGCGGGTTCTTCACACCCCAGCTGTCCGCTCACCCCGCGGCGAGCTGTCGCGACCAACTGCGAGGGAGTCCTTGCCGAGGGCTGGATGCACTCGAGGTACTATAGCGGGTTCTTCACACCCCAGCTGTCCGCTCACCCCGCGGCGAGCTGTCGCGACCAACTGCGAGGAGTCCTTGCCGAGGGCTGGACGCACTCGAGGTACTATAGCGGGTTCTCCACACCCCAGCTGTCCGCTCACCCCGCGGCGAGCTGTCGCGACCAACTGCGAGGAGTCCTTGCCGAGGGCTGGACGCACTCGAGGTACTATAGCGGGTTCTTCACACCCCAGCTGTCCGCTCACCCCGCGGCGAGCTGTCGCGACCAACTGCGAGGGAGTCCTTGCCGAGGGCTGGATGCACTCGAGGTACTATAGCGGGTTCTTCACACCCCAGCTGTCCGCTCACCCCGCGGCGAGCTGTCGCGACCAACTGCGAGGAGTCCTTGCCGAGGGCTGGACGCACTCGAGGTACTATAGCGGGTTCTCCACACCCCAGCTGTCCGCTCACCCCGCGGCGAGCTGTCGCGACCAACTGCGAGGAGTCCTTGCCGAGGGCTGGACGCACTCGAGGTACTATAGCGGGTTCTTCACACCCCAGCTGTCCGCTCACCCCGCGGCGAGCTGTCGCGACCAACTGCGAGGGAGTCCTTGCCGAGGGCTGGATGCACTCGAGGTACTATAGCGGGTTCTTCACACCCCAGCTGTCCGCTCACCCCGCGGCGAGCTGTCGCGACCAACTGCGAGGAGTCCTTGCCGAGGGCTGGACGCACTCGAGGTACTATAGCGGGTTCTCCACACCCCAGCTGTCCGCTCACCCCGCGGCGAGCTGTCGCGACCAACTGCGAGGAGTCCTTGCCGAGGGCTGGACGCACTCGAGGTACTATAGCGGGTTCTCCACACCCCAGCTGTCCGCTCACCCCGCGGCGAGCTGTCGCGACCAACTGCGAGGAGTCCTTGCCGAGGGCTGGACGCACTCGAGGTACTATAGCGGGTTCTTCACACCCCAGCTGTCCGCTCACCCCGCGGCGAGCTGTCGCGACCAACTGCGAGGGAGTCCTTGCCGAGGGCTGGATGCACTCGAGGTACTATAGCGGGTTCTTCACACCCCAGCTGTCCGCTCACCCCGCGGCGAGCTGTCGCGACCAACTGCGAGGAGTCCTTGCCGAGGGCTGGACGCACTCGAGGTACTATAGCGGGTTCTCCACACCCCAGCTGTCCGCTCACCCCGCGGCGAGCTGTCGCGACCAACTGCGAGGAGTCCTTGCCGAGGGCTGGACGCACTCGAGGTACTATAGCGGGTTCTCCACACCCCAGCTGTCCGCTCACCCCGCGGCGAGCTGTCGCGACCAACTGCGAGGAGTCCTTGCCGAGGGCTGGACGCACTCGAGGTACTATAGCGGGTTCTTCACACCCCAGCTGTCCGCTCACCCCGCGGCGAGCTGTCGCGACCAACTGCGAGGAGTCCTTGCCGAGGGCTGGACGCACTCGAGGTACTATAGCGGGTTCTTCACACCCCAGCTTTCCGCTCACCCCGCGCTGAGCTGTCGCGACCAACTGCGAGGAGTCCTTGCCGAGGGCTGGATGCACTCGAGGTACTAAAGCGGGTTCTCCACACCCCAGCTGTCCGCTCACCCCGCGGCGAGCTGTCGCCTCCAACTGCGAGGGAGTCCTTGTCGAGGGCTGGACTGCAAAAATTTAAATACAACCCAAAAATGTTTCTTCATATATTCGCGTGTGTGCACTTGGGCGTATCACACTGTATGTAGAAAGCACACTATCGAAAGTTACAGCTAGCGTTCGTACTTCATAAATAAATACATTCCCGATTCTTAAAAACCCTCGTTCGTTATTACTCTACACACATGCGGAACTGGGTAACTGCGTATTACGTCTACTAACAGCTAATTACACCAAGTGATTCTTCGTCTCCTATTCTACACTGCGACTACTTGCGTAACAGAAGAATAAATCCGCACGAGTAGCAATGGTGTTCCATGTCTGGGATATGTAATTATATTCTGATTTTAACCCCATCCTTTGCTTAGAGCAATTTCTTGGTGAAGCACAATCTTGAATAAATTTCGTGTAAGTGTTCTAAGTGCAGCTTGAAATCATAAACTGTCAACTAGATAGTTGGTCTCGTCTTGATTAGAGTAACCTATATAGAATGAATACTCTCACCACTCAATTTTGTAGGTATGACGTCATAGGATTGTGTACATTTTAATGGAATATAGCCAAACTATAGATGCAAATAATTATAGTTGAAAGCCTTAAATGATAAACATCTTTGTTCAGGCATCTTCAAAGGCATCTTTCGTTTGATGTGCATATGGAATTGATTTAATTTAAATGTACGATTTTGTTTTTTAAATAAGATAATACAAGTTTTAGGTTAGTGGTGCGATATTTGAATTTCCTGTATTCGTGGCGTCATTGTTACACTAAAATAAATCAACATATATGCACTTTTATGCTGCCTTTATCTAAACTTTGGTATTATTGCGGGTGTATTAATTGGCTATTAAAAATTGTTCAGTTAAAGTCCTTGTCGATTATATTTTTTTTATCATAACGTAGAATATTATCAATTACCAACTAGCATTGTAGAACGCACAATGAGCAAGTAAAAAAATGTGTTCTTTTTAAAAGGGTAAAGGCTCTGTAATGACTTTTAAAAGTGGTAAGACAAATACCGGTGCTACTGGTAACATAACCTCAAACTCTGGCAATGAATATGACTACTTCAACACATTCTGAAAGTATGTTACCTTCGATGGCATGTTGAAATAATTGATACACTTACACAAAGATGTAAATTACTTATAAAGGTCCTGATGTAGTGATATAGTACTAAACCAAATTATTAGTTCTTGCTTGCAAATGCATAGGCCGTGTTTTTATATTGCATAAATCAAGATAAATTAAATACAGATTATGTTAATTTTTATACAGGAGCATAGGTATTCATCGCTCACACATTCTTAATACTTTGATGCAGATAAGTTTCAAAATTCTTGAAAGAATGTACACTGTTTTGCAGTGCGATTACCATTCCGTGTGTCCATGGAGGCTGTTCTAGCATACATTTTGATGTAAGCATGAGCATTATTTGGCCAATTTACTTCCATGTAAATTAACTCATGTCATTACTGATAGTTAATATATTACAAAATTTCCTCCTCGCTGTAAACGAAGCGAACCTAAAATGAACCCATTCTAGTACACATAAGCTTAGGCCTATGACTGAGATTGCATTCCATTCAAAACATGACATTTGTGTAGAAATAACATTAAATAAAACCAAAATGGTCTGAACAACGACTTATGAAAACTTTTGTTGGCTGTAGATGCAAAATTTTAAGAGCTTACTTATCAATACTTACCTTGCATATATCTTATCAGTAACTTTGACAGCTCTTGCAGCATATAAGAAGGTAGGCTAGGTTGGCAGCAGAATTGTAAGAACTTCATATTTATAGCCTTTGAACATCTGTGTTGGTTTAAATGAATTGCTAATTGAATATAATTGTACTACTTGTGTAAATTTAATAATGAAAGTGACCCAAATTCTTATCTAGTATCACAGTATAGCTGTTTTAGTTTATGATGCAACAGTTTACATGTGATGGAAGAACACAGAGTTCTAATTATATATTCTCTCAGCAACAATTACTACAAAAAGTTAAACTTGGGTATTGGCTTATTTTGATGGTTTAAGTACTTTCTCCCTCAGCCAATCAACCCTCAATCAGTTGTGGCCTTGAACCTTTAAACAGAACAAATTTGCTTACCTGTTTCATGTAATGTGTAGTTTCCAAATAGCTGTTCAATTGGGATGACAAAATGTAGAAACTCATTTTTATATTATGTAGGTTTTGGTGCTAGCTTTTCTTCGTCCAAAGTTATATTTGTTAGGTAAAGTAATGAATGGCTTTATAAAATTATTGAAGTGATTTCAAATTTCCTTAAATTTTTCAGTAATTTTACGAATAAGTTAATGGTTGCATGTTATCTGCAGGCCAAAACCTTTAGTACCCTTGAGAGTGCTCAAATATGCAACTTACCCACAAACGACAAGCAAAATCTTTAAGAATGACTTCAAGTGTCAGACCAAGCAATTTACAGCTTGCATCCTCCGCTCAACATTGATGACGAATACCAACCTTTTTGTAGTTATATTAAAAAAACTTGCTTAAATTTCAATAGAATTCTTTTTTTTCCAGGATTTGAAAAGTATATTCCGAAAATACTTGTCATAGCAAATACTACTAGTGATCTATATATAGAGACAGGATTTATTGTGCATTGGTATAACACAGAAATAAAATATAAATAACAGAAAAATAAAACTAATATAAGTAACACAAAAATGCATTTTTATAAAGCAAAAAGCACCAAAATGCAAATTGATAATGCTGAAATTGATGTTAAATCATGAAATGAATTAATTTCAAACAAAATAATTTCATATAACTACTAGTTAAGCTAAATATTTAAAGAATGTTCTCCTTACATCAACATGAATCTTGATAAAGAAAAATGTGTGGGTAAAATAAAATATACTATTAAGAAAATTTAAAACTGTACCATTTCTGACCGAAAAAAATTAGGCTATCTAATGTAATCAACATAAAAGAATTAAATCTTGTCCTTACTTTCAAACTTCCTCTGAAATATTAACAGCCGAAAAAATTCCACTTGCAGTAATAACATTGAGAAAAGTTAAGTTGGTTATTTTTTGTTATTGTCATGAGAAATTTCTTTTAGAAATGCAAATCAACAGAAATGACTTGTCATTTGAAACAAAATTGGCATAACAATAAATAGACAATTTATTATCCCTATAATGGTCAATGAATGAAGTTGCAGAAATGTAGCCTACGTATATAAATGACTTCTAGCATTTTAATTAATCTATATTATTTTCATCATAGAGGTAACCATTAATGATTATTTTATATAACATAACACATGAGACAGATGGTTACAAGTATTCGCAGATTAGCTCTTGCGAATAGCAACACACAAAGGGACGACACATTTTCACGCGGATGCACAGCACACAACGTTTCGGTAAGTTTAACCTATCTTTTTAGTAATTAGTAGCCCAGCAGCCTTTGAATGATTATTTTATGTGTGTTGTTATTTAAAAAATGAGTCATGTGTTGTTTTATGGAATGTAGAGCCAAAACTGTTCATAACACTTCTCTAAAACTATCCATGCTGAAATGTCTGTAAATTGACAACTTCAGTGCTTCATCCCCCTTAACATCAGTTAAACAAAGACATAATTTGCTAGGAAAATATGTATGGTTAAGTTAGCCCTTTAAAGTTAATAATAATTTTGGCAGGAAAACATTTCAACACTTTTATTTTATGTAAAGTTCAAATTTGTTTACAATTTGTTTGAGATTGTTTAGAATCCAAGTTTGCATAAACCCATGGCCATTAGTCAATTTTGGAATATTTTTGAAACATCATGAGCACATATGTACTTACTTTATAACAAAGACTAATGCAAAACTACCAGTATATAATTGATCCTAAAAATAATAACTTTAAGTTTAATCTGAATGAATTAAATAATAACAAAGCTGCAGTTAATTTGAACATTATGACAATATTGACAGTATATTAGCAAACACATTAATTAATACAGTTCTTCATCACCATCATCATATCAAACTATTGGTTGGTTGGTAGCAGGTCTCCATATATCATTAATATTTACTTCAGTTCTGTATATGTACTTTTGAAAACATTTCATTATTTGCGACATATATTCTAATCTTGGACGTCCTCTACAGTTCCTTTAGTATTTTCTTCAATTAATAATTTTTACAAGGCTGTCATGTCTGAGAATATGTCTTTTCATTTTAATTGTTCACTGAAGGTGCTGCTATAATTTCCTTTTTTCCTTCCTTCAATAGAGTTAACGTTTCTTAAATAAACATATTACTCTTTCTTCAAATACACAAAATACTATCCAATAAAATAAATAGCTAAGTAATATATGAAAAAATATTCATAAACTACGACTGTAATTAAAGAAAGCATTATTATATGTATAGTGACATTTGCTGGACAATAATACCACACTAACAAGCATCGGGAAACAGTAACATTGTACACAATAGCTCACATCACTCAATACAGTAAAGTGGAATAATATAAATTCTCTATTACTGAAAATAGTCTGCATACAACTCTATCCTCTAAAACAGATCACGTACATATTTAAAAATTAACAATTACATGACACCGAGGTCTGTTGTTGATTATTAGCATCAGGTTTATACACATATGTTTGATAACTTTACTGTAAAATTTATTGTCATTAAATGTTTCAATGTTACTTCAGAAAATAAAAATATAATTAATTTTATAAAATTCACTGGCTAAACATACTGTACTAACATTAAAAGTATTATTTCTTACGTGCAGTGAAATAAGTAGGTGTCCACAATTTAGACTTGTGAAAATTATATCAAAATTTTCATAAAAAAATTAAAACTAATACATTGCCAAGCAACTCACATTTTTGGGCACTAAATTTACATTTCAGAAAAAAGTTACCAGTAACAAAGACAACACACTGTTATTATGCACCTTATGAGTTCATCACTGAAAACTGTTGTTTCACAATACAGCAAATGAAGAAAGATAAGTGTCAGAAAATAACTTGTGAAAATAATTACAGGATTCTCAAAAATGGCATGACACACACACATACACGAATATCACATAACCATAAGTATATATACAAAAACACAATTTTTCCATCAAAATCTGAAACTGTTATAGCTTGTTTATAATATGTAAATGTTCATATAATAGTTTTTGTTATAAAAAATTACATAAGATCAATCCCTAAAAAATGTATGTGGTATGGATTACTGTTTATCCATTATTAGCACTCATACTCTTCCTGTTAAAATGTACATCAATGTTTCAGCAGAAAGGTGCTCATGAAAAACTTAAAAGTTGCAAATTCTGTAACAAATTACTTAAATTTCTTCACAGCAACATCGTTTCCAGATTTGGTGCTATAGAGTTTGTGTTTCCTCATTTGACTTCTGTATGCAGCACTTAAATCTGACAGCTGAAACTGCAATCAAGAATTGATGAAAGCTTTGGAAAATTTTGGAACCAAGTTACATGCACACTTGGGAAGGATACATTCAACAGAAGAAATTTTTGAACAGAGCCTTTCAACAATGTGATCATTATTCTGGAACATAGTATCCATATTTGTACAACAGAAACATTCAAGAAGTCTTGCAGCAGTTAAGGTAATTTCCGATGCATGTTTCAACCCACCAAAATCTTTCAATTCGTGCAGACTACATCAATTGTTAAGTTGTCATTGGGTGAACTGTGGCAAATAGTTCTGCAAGAAATGCAGATGTTGTTCCATATTTTTGCAACAACTCTACCAGTATAGTGGTGCAAAGCATCTTCTTCCAAAGGATGTAGTCTGGAACAAGCTGAAGTAAGTTTAAGTGGCTCTTCTTGAACTGTCTTTTCTTTCTTCTTTACTGGTGATGCCAAAAAATCTATGTATGAAGAATCTTCAGCAACTTCGTAGTTAACGTTCTTCAATTCACATGTAAAAAGTGCAACAGAAAGTAAACACACAGCTCTAAGAGCTTGAAGAAGTGAAGGCAATACAGTTCCTCTGTAACGTATTGATGAGAAAATGTTCTCCAACGCATCTTGAGTAAATCTAGAAGTCAAGACATAACTAACACTGCCAGTTTTGAGAAGATTAGAAACTAGAGCTACTAAATTATAAGTACTCAAAATTGCACCTTTCTGGAAAGGTTTCCATCTACCATCACTTGTTTTTATCTCTCTCATAAGTTCAGCAAATTCAGTCAACGCTTCACATTTTACCTGCATATTTTTCATTGTAATCGATGAAAGCAGATGTCATCCTGTTGAAGTACCAAACCACTTTGCTACACTGTCAATAAACCATGCTATTGTCAAACCATCTTTTGCTAGAACATTTGCAGTATCATGCGACATGAGTTTCGCTGCATGAGAAACTTTAATTTTTTCAAAACTAGTGGGAACAGTGAGAGAACTATTTATTAAATGAGGAGCCAATATTATACCTAAAATCCACGAATGAGAAACAGTACTGGTAGGTAAAGTATTTTTTGACAGTGTGATCTGGTAAGTGTACATCGTGAGTCAAAAATCCACTTCACATATTTTTTAAAACATGACACACATCTGCGAAAATGTTAAAATCTTCCTCCCTCTGGCCTACATGGATGCGAAATTGACATTTTGTCCAAGGACCAGCGGCCTACTGTGATGCCCATGCATTTCCACATGGACATATTTTCAGAACCCATATCTGAAACACAGCCTATTGAGACAAGTGCTGAATCTGGTCTGCAGTGAAAAGATCATTCAAACTTGCCACAAGGTTATGACATCTTGTCTCTTCCCTGAGTTTATCTTTTTGAGGCAGTATATCTTTCTCTGAAGTTTTGTTTTCATATCAGCCATTATTTTTTCATGTTGTTCCAAAGAAATAAATCCTTTTGGAGATACATCCTGCAACAAATAAATTTACATAATAGCGGTTACATTGGAGCTCATTATAACCTATAAAAATGAACTTTGTAGATTTTTGTACACAATATTGACAGTACACAAAAATCTTTAATTTCTCATATTACAAAAAAAAAATGATTTCATTTAAGCTGTTAGTTTTTAGATGTTTATGTTCAGATTACAAGGACTGTGGGTTTTCCCCTTAATAACCTAGGAAAGAATTAAAGCACTGCAATGGAGCCATGACTTTTCTCGGAAGAAGAACATCATTAAACAAACAACTGAAATGGACTGAAATACTGACCAATTGCCTGACATTTGCTTGGAAATATTATTCCCCCATGTTGTAGGTAAAATGAGTAATTTATAAAATTATATTACCTTTCTATAGTGAATGTTACTTCAAATAAAAATATGAATATGAAATGTCAATTGTGTAAAAGAGGTTCCACTACATATAATTTTACAATGCATTCTACCAACTTTTATGAGTTGCTATATGGCAAAACAAAAAAAAATATTTAATGCAATATAGTTAACAGAAAACTGTAGCAGTTTAATACTATACCTATATAAATAAGTAAACATAGTTCGGAACCTGTAGCTTATCACCAGATGGCCTATATCATTTATAAAAAATATGTTTTACATGACCTGCTACCTACAATTTAAATATACATGTAATATCTTAACTATCAAAAATTGCTTCAGTATTATCATTTTCCCCTTCATATGTTTTTTTTACTTCCATTTTATTCTCAATACTTGTAAAACTGCAATGGAATGAAATAAACACACCGTAGGTGGTAATATACTTACATGGGACTCGGTAGAGGCTTGGTTTCCATTTGAAGCGCCACTGCACGAGGGTTTACAACTGGCTGTAAGGCTGGCAGAGGATGCCCCAACTGGTTCCTGTGAAACATGGATTTGCTATTATAACTGAATGTAAAGAAATGTGCAGAAACAATTAACTTTCTAAACATAAGGTAACTGTGAAATCCCTGCTTATGATCTATTGTCATCTTTTTGTATATTTCTACTTCTTAACATTTACATACTTTGATGCGTCAAATATCCTTATTTGTGTGTTAATCAAGGTAAATCATGACATTTATAGGAAAATTTCTGTTTTTACAAACCAACCTTAGTGGACAAGACTTTAAACACTATTATCAGAACTTTAGTAACACAGAAATTCTATTCATCCAGACAAATGAGTAACATGTCATTAAATCTGCACTTTCACGTAATTCAGTTGTTGGTATGACTTGCAGGCAAGACGCCATATTTTCTGAGCTCCCATTATAAAAGAAATGGAAAAATGGCAACGAATTATATTTATGATACTGTCTCTAATATTAAGTTTTAAGAGAAATGAAAATTTATTTTTAATAATGCAGACCAAAATAGTCACTAACTTAATTTTTTCAATTTTTCTATGTAAACTAAGTGTCCCCATACCAATCTAATACAACTATTATAGTGCTTTTTGGTGTTGAGTCGAATACTGGTACACTGTTGTCGAACTACTTTTGATCGATGTGATTAGGTATTTTGGAATAGAGAGAGAGGTTTATTTAATGCCGCACCCATAATATTGCATGAAAATTGGGTCAGGAACATCACAACCCCACATTGGTACAAAAAACATTGTCTATTAAAAAATTATTAAAAATAAAAAGAATACATAATGCTAAATCATTGGTGCACTGTTTAAAAGAAAGACAAAAGTTGGATGTTTTATCTTATATACATACATACATACATACACACAAACACTATTTGGTCCATTTGTTAGTTATCTAAAATAATATGTGCACAAATACTTTTAATATGTATATGGAATGACAGTACGCTCACATTACTTGTTTGCATAACAGGGTTCTCAATCAATCCTAGTAAGTACCTACCAAAGAAGTACGAAGAAAAGGGACAAACTTAACTACTGTACAAGAGATGAACATTTGTAGACACTACAGTAATAAATTTGGTTATGCAAAATAGTAAAGTTTACTTGACCTTGAAGAGTGTTGCCACAACTATAATTAAAAAATAAACCATACTGGTTAGAACCTGATAGAAATAAATAAACATTTTTTGAATACACACAATGCACTGTTAAATTATATGTTTTACAGATGGGCAACATAACACCACACAAATACATTAAGAAGTTTATGAAATAAGTGTGGGTTGAAATGATTTTATTAATTATTTGATTTTATCTGCAAAATTGTTATTTAAAATGGGCTACTTACATGGGATGCAATAGATGCTTGGTTTCCAGTTTTTGCTCTAACATCATCTGTGTGTACTTCAACCTTCTCGGAAGAGGCACCAATGCACTAAGGTTCAGTACTAACTGCAAGGCTAGCTGAATCTGCCCCAACTGGTTTCTGGAAAAAAAAAAAAAAATCACTGTTACATCTAATAAATATTCTAGTTTGAAGAATCTGTCTCTCATAAGAAGTGTTGTATTTTGTATTGTATTTTTAATTAAACATAAATAAATAAGAAGAGGAATGTTAACCTGTAACCTACAAACATTAATGTTAAGCTTACAAGTACGAACAACTGTATATGGACTTGTCGGAACCCTCTTCCCCCCCAAAAAAATATAAATAGTAGAGCCATAAAGTATATCATTACTAAATAATTTACTTATATTTCAAATAAAGAATTATGCATATCATTGATAGCCATATAAAATAAGTAATAATTAATAATTATCAATGGCAAGGGTATGTCCTGTTTAGAACATTTATTCTACAATGTTGCTGATTGCTCAGTTACTTTTAGACCTCTGAATAAGTACTTTACATCTTTATTCCTCCTTACAAATGCAGACAATTCACCATGGCATTTCCTAGTATTGTTCATGTATTCGGAATTACGTGGAACTATTTTGTAGCTTTTATACTAGTTTGATAATGCCAACAAAACCCAGTTTTATTTATGTGTATACTGAGCCAACATGCAAGAAGAAAACCATGTTTGGTGAAGTCCTGTTTCTGGAAAATTTCACAATGTGAACAATTTGAGTCTTGCAGTTTTTAATCACATTTATAATTTATTCTTATACATGTATTTCAATAAAAATTGAATGTACTTCATGAATATAACATGCTTAGTAGCAGATTTAATCCCAGCTACAGCACTGCAGAATATTATCTCTCACAAGTTTTATTTACCATACTCACTAAAAATTCCTCATCACAAAAATATTCTCATAAGTGTGATAACCTTACAAAATGCTGAAAAGTTTATTCTAAAATTAGAAACTTTCATAATTACCTGGACAAAAAAAAACCATTCTGTTCTCAGATCCTGTGAGTAGCGAAAATTAATGGCACAGCATCTCGACGCAGCTTACGATTTCCATCAGAACGATTTAATTCAAACTGATGACTGTCGAAGTGGTACTGGAAAACAAAATATAAATACTAACTTAATTTACAAGTGGCTTTATTTAAATAATTTTCTTCGCAAACCAAATTTCTAAATCGTAATGATTACATTAATCAGGGAATAATTAATTGAATATATGCAAGAAATGTGTACTTTCTTTGACACCAAGGTCAAAAAATAATAAGTACTTGTGGCAGCTGAAGATTTAGAACTATAAATTGCTACTGTGAAATTAGCCTGTTATTTTCTTTCATTAAGTTAACTTATTTGATGTTCTTGAAAGCATTCTTCAAAATAATCCCATTAAGTTCTCATTTGTGTGGCTATGCCAGTGTTCCAACTCATTTTGTAACATTTTGTCGCATTGAAGAAGAACACTCCCATACACAACTGTTCTCAACCTAACCTAAATTATAGTATTTTTAACTACTACGGTATAAGTAAGCATTTCAAAATTATAACTGCAAATAACTTTCCCAATATTTATTATGGGAGCAACACACACACTTTTGTTACAATATAACCAACTATATATCAATTATTTAAACATCTTGTTAATTAACGAAACTAATAAGTCAGCTTATATTATACTTATATAGTTTGTGTATGCATTCACAAGTTAGCAAAATGTAAAAATGGCATCATCTTATAGACAAAATTGAGCTATGTGACCATTTTGTGAACATAACATGCCAATTGGAACACTTGCTTAAAGGTTTTTTTTTTCTCACATGAAATTGACATTCCCTAACCCTGCAATTTTCCTGGTCTTCATGAAACATCACCAGAGAAGTATTATTACAAATAGGCTATATTAAGTTAAGCAAAATAATTAATGCAAAGCATTGTAGCAATCAATATTTGCCATTGCAGAAGCCTGAAAAATTAATACAGCACTACAATTTATTTTATAATATAGGCCTATGTACAGCTCACATTACAGATTTTTGGCATTAGTCACACACTGTACACGTAGCCTACAAAATAAATGTGATTAAATAAAAACATAAAAGTGTACTTAAATGACGTCGTAAGAATTACATGAAAGGTATGTCTATATAGATGTATAAATTGGTACAAAAGTTAACAATTGTAGCGTGTGTATCTACATACGTTTACAGTTTGATTAATGAACATAAGGCCCATAAAGGCCTATTGCCATGCACATTGAGACACGGCGATCCGTCTATGTTAAATAAAATTAATATTGATCTTACCTTACAAATTCTGTGGTGTACATTTCTCTTCCAGTCTTTACGTCGTATATAAGCTTCCCAAGTAGAACTTTTTTTGTCTGACGGAAAACGTTTTAGACGGCAATTATATGTGTGGCTGCATTGCACCACATAGCATATTTGAGGCATAGCTAAAAATTACTGGGAAAACGCTCAAAACGGCGAACGTCGTCCACAAAAGCTAATCGCCATCGTCTCACCTAAATTTCTGACCCATACATGGCGGCGATACGCAACCTCTTTGCCACGCCTGCCGACAGATAGCAGTTAATGCTATAGCATTACAATTGTCAATATATATGTTAATATATATCAGAATATAACCGGAAATATAAATGTTACAAGAAGATTCCTCCAGATTTTATAAAGCGAATATCATATATGATAATGTGTTAATTTGAGATGTGTGTGTAGAAATATTTTTCATCTTTAACTCTTACACAATGTGTGACAAAATGTATTAGAACTTTACCACTTTTAAGGTGGGTGGTTTGCACCAACAGCGCATACTTGAATTTTTAGTCCTTCCGCTCTGGTATGTAGGCGGAAGGGCACCAATTGATCCATTTAGTTTTCTAATAATTAGCAATGGACATATAGTTAATTGACGATCTTAAGTTGAACTACGATTATTTCCGTGTAATATCTCAGCTATTTGGCTGTGATCCGATTAAAGTTTAACACGCACAGTCTATATACTTTTTAAGTTAATTCATAAACATTGTACTACTTAACCAAAACAAAAATTGTTTTACTATGCTAAGGTTTTATTAAGAGAATATATAGTAATTAGGCTGTGCCGGTTGAACTAGAGGAAATAAAGAATTTGTGACTTCATGTTAATTATTTAGAGTCTTGCTTGCAGGGCCATAATTTTAACTTGATATTTGCAGTCGATTGAGATTTATGAAAATAACTTTCTATATTAGATTTTAAAAAATCATTCCATACTATGTTTCCACTTCTTAAACAAGAATTTTGGTTTTGTTTGATGAAGGTTTGCACATCTGTTATTAAGAGGAAGACAAATTACTGGCAACATCTGATTTTAAAAAATAAACAAACTTACTTTCCTTCTCCATCCTACAGTTGTTTGAATTTCTGAAATAAAACCTTACATATTTGTATCTGAATTACTCTCTAAAAACCCTCTTTGCATTGCATAAAACCGAGGCAATACCGAGTATTTCATCATATATTATTTATTTACACATATATACACGTAATTAACTATATACCTATTGTCATTGTGCCGTAAAATATTTTTTCTTATACAATGTTAATAAATCTTTATATTTTTTAAACACATTAAATTGAAAACTTTTTAGGTATGACGTCAAAAAGAAAGAAATATTACTTTTGGCACGTAACCATAAGTAAACACACCTTGATTATATATTACTGTCTGTATTAACAAAAAAAAATACTATGTAACTGGACAAACATGTGTGCTTGTACAACAAGCAATTCAGTTCGACACGCTGCTGAGTGTGTGTTCCGTCATATTAATGTGTTTGTTTTTCTCTTTATTGTTACCTTTTATCAATAGGATTTAATGCAAAGTGGTGTGAATATTAAGTTAAAATTTGATTGAGATAATGGTACATGTCGAGTGATGTGACAGTACAGATATGTCGTGTGTACAGTGAGTAAATGAAGAGCAGTTGCAAGCTACACCAGGAGGTGCTGCTAGTGGCGGAGAAAGAGTAAACTACAAGGACGCTAGATTGTGGAATTTACAATGCAAAAAACTGTAAACGTTGAGCACGTTAAACTATATAAAGAAAGGTAATTTAAAAATTATTTATCTTACTATAAATGGGAAATTGTTTAAAATAAACAGTCTATATCTTATTTAAGTTAATTCATACACATTAGACTACTTTACCAAAACAAATGTTATTTCTCAATGATAGGTTTTTATGAAAGGCTCTAATTTCGTTTTTAAGTCATGATGTTAACACACCTCAATTAATGCAATTAATCAGAGTCCTGCTCTGCAGGACCACAATGTTAAACAGACATTTACAGTTTGATGAAGGTTCAATAGGCTGCCACGATCCTCGACCGGGTGGTGTATGTTCCAGTTTTGTTTCAGCTTGCGTTAGTTTTTGTAAGTTTCAAATTTATAGTGAAACATAATTGAATGTACCAAGTGATGTGATACTGCAGAAGAGTTGCGTGTACCATTAGTAAATGAAGAACTATTTAGATTATTTTAAGTATATCGTTACATCCATCGACGTCGAGTTCCCTCGATAGGCTTTCTAACGACAGGAAATATCAAGAGCAAGTCAGTGTATTCTAAGTACGTGATCTCTAACATGCTACAGTCGCTGGGGTAAGAACGGGGTTTTCAATTTCCTCTTCTCCTGAGATTTGAGTCGGCATGACGTCACAGCGGCAACGTAACGAATTAGAACAACTTTTATATTTCTTAAGTATTTTTAAATAAAAGGCATTTTTCTGAAATGCAATTGTGTTTTAATAGAATATGTAATAGTTTTTAGAATAAAAATTGTATTGTTTGGTAGAACAAAGATAAAGTATAATTATAAACTATCTGGGTCACACTCTCCCGTAATTAAAATTTTGAGTTTACAATTTGTGGTGACACTGCGAAAGTTTGTATAGCAGAAGGAAAGACAAAACTGGGTTTCTTAGCACATACAATATCTAAAGTACTAACAGAAAGAAAAACCAGTGCAGTTGCCGACCAAAGAAATATATTGCTGTCAAATTACACAAACTAAAAAAGAAAGTGTGTTAAAAAAGAAGAAAGAAAACCTCGAAAAATTATGTCGTTTCTTCTAAAATGATTTAACTTGGGAATGGATTTTTGATACTACTTTATAATCAATACTTCTTTTGCAAGAAAATGCAAATAAGTTGACTTGTAGGTATGTATTTAAAAATTTCTGTTCAAATTTTCGACTTAACGAGATTAAATTGTGTTTGTAATTGTATTTATATAATATAAACAGGTTATAAAGGAATTAGTGTCTGTTGGGACGTACGTAGGTTATTTATGATTTAATCTTATAGTTACTAGTAGTTAGCTATCCAATTCGCAGTAATAATGGTGATCATTTAATCTAAAGAGTTTAAAATTCAACCGAGCCATTATTTGTAAATGTTATTTGAGAATCTGTGAATAACAAGTGATACAAAGAAACAAGCAGGATGTAAGATACGCTATAATTTTAAGTGATAGAAACCCATCTCGTAATTTCATTTGCCTGGTGAGCTGTTGATGTAAAGGCTTTATTTATGCATAATTTATTAATGTATAATCATTTCATAATAATAGACTTTATTTAGAGATTACATTTTTAATTAAGGTATTTTATTATTTGTGTTTTTGATATTATTGCCTACTCAGCATGAAAAAAAATGGAACTAATGGACTGAGCTAAGAATTAAATTTATTACAGCAATTTGATAATTACAAAATATTAAATTTACTTGAAGTGCAACTTGTTTAATACCAAAACAGTTAAAAAAAAAAAAAAAACTTATCAGTGACGGGGTTCGAACCACGTCACAACAAATGATTGATTTACTTATTTCCGCGCACTTACCGAATGCGCTACAAATTCACAGTATATATGTGATTTACTTTCCTTATGTATTATAATGCCTGGTTATTTCTGTCCATTATTATTTAAATTTACAAAATATATTTCAGGATAGTTCTACCATCACAGCTTGGGCACACCAATTGTTAAGAATTCGGCTTCGTGAGTCTGGCAGGAAAATAGAATACGTTCTAGCTCGGTTTTAGGTAAGACTTTGGGCATGGAAACTTTTAAACTCTGAGCCAGACCCTCTTGGAAGGATGCTAAATTGTGGTCTGCACAGAAAAAAGTAGAAAAACTTAGAATACGAAACTGTCGAGAAGGAACATAATCGACAGACAACAGACGGAACTATAAACTTGGAATGAGCACCCGGGAGGTGCTGCTATTGGCGGAGAGAGCGGGAACTACAAGGATGCTTGGGTGTGGAATTTGCAATGCAAGTAAGTGTAAACGTTGAGCATGTTCAACTCTGTAAGTAAAGGTAGTTAAAAATTATGTATTTTTTTAAAATGGGGAATTGTTTAAAATATACAGTCTAAATCGTATTTAAGCTAATTCATACACATTAGACTACTACTTAACCAAAACAAAACCTATTTCTCAATGATAGGTTTTTACGAATGGAATATATAATTAAAATGCTCTCATGATAATTATGTCTAAAACTCAATCAAACAAGCAATTAGCAGTTTAAGGAAAATATTTCGAGTCCTGCCCTGCGGGACCATAATGTTGCCAGTTGGAGGAGGCTCAGCGCTCAGCAGTCGGCCACGACTTGCGACCGGGTGTATGCTTCAGCATGTTGCAGCGTGAGTTAGTTTTAGTAGGTTACAAGTGGCCAAGTGATGTGCCACAGCAGAAGAGTTGCGTGTAGCGTTAGTAAATGGAGAGCGGTGGCAAGCTTATTTTAAGTATATCGTTACATCCATTGCCGCGACGTCGAGTTCTCTTGATAGACTTTCGGGGAAATTTTTTTAATTTTTAAAAATATACATATATTAAGAAAATGATATCCGCAATATTGATAATTCCTTTTTTACCTCTGAAATCTGTCACTGTAATTCTCACACTACCAACCACAAAGCGTAAAACCAAAAGAATTTAGTTTTGTCCCGAACTGTATCAGGATCTGTGTTCCCCCTAGAAATCGTTGCATTTGATGTTTTGTCACAAACATTTTCTACACACATTTACTAAGCTGATATAAGCGCTTGCAACCACGATGTAAAACTTACGTTAGTAAATATCTGTTGATGGTCGGTATCTGTGGTAGAAAGTGAGTTATCGCCTCATCCGCATGACATGGTTCAGGTGTTAGTAACGTGTGTTGCCGTTAGGTTTTATCTTCATTTATTTTCCTGATCACCGACACATTTATTCGAGTCTCTTCCAATGTAAGTGGTTTTCGTTATTTCCATTAGGATTCAAGATCCCTTATAATAGTTGGAATGAGATTTCATAAAAAAAAGCCTAATTTTTAAATTAACTGTATTTTACAAGCGGTCGAGTTTTCTTCTTGGTTTGTTTTCCTGTGCAGTTGATGGTGCCACGCACGGACCACGCTGTCTGCTCGCGACTGCTGGAGGCCGCAGCACGGCCTTGACCCCGTGCCCTGGTCCCCCCCCCCCCCCCCCCCTCTCCCACCCAGTACCTGCGCTAGGGTGCGCCTAGCACCGGCGCTACACGCAGTTCAGTTTCCAACTCTCTTGCGTTTACGACGACCATACTTGAAGAAAGTGTTCAGAAAACCTTTTAGAGACACTGGGTTCTTTTCACTACATACACCTTGTTTACACTTGTTAAGCCTTCACGCGGTGAAAGAAAATGGCATTTTAAATCAAGTTACTGGCAATTTCGTTTGTTTTCTCATGATAAGTATGAATCATCAAAAGAAGCCCGGGGTAGAAATTTGTTTCTATTGATTTATAATTTTGTGTTATAAGTTTTATGACGTCTGGCGACTAGTGTACTTTTATAAATGACTCCCTGCAATAGTTGTGTTGCGTCCTTACGCTCTTTGCGTAGTTTATAAACCCAGTCTTAGGGCTTCCTCATTCCTATCGTTTTCAGTAACCAATTATATATATTATATATATATATATATATATATATATATATATATATATATATATATATATATAAAACATGAATTATGTTTAACCTGGGAGTGAAATCTTTGTTAACTTTTATACTCCCTGACCATTATCACAATTAACTTTTAACTTAAAATTAACACAATTATAGCTTTAAGGCCGGATGAAGAAAATGTAACAGTCAAGAAGGACTAACGCACGCATTACACTGGCTTGTCGTTGGGCAATGCCAGACACACCCTGCTGTACATATCAGGTATAGCGTTGGGGCCCTGCGAGCACGACTCTAAATAATTACCACGAAATCACAAATTCTTTATTTCCTCTAGTTCAACCGGCACAGCCTAATTACTATATATTCTCTAATAAAACCTTAGCATAGTAAAACAATTTTTGTTTTGGTCAAGTAGTATAATGTTTATGAAAAAAACATAGAGACTGTGCGTGTTAAACTTTAATCGGACCTCAGCCAAATAGTATAAACATTACACGGAAATAATCATAGTTTAGTTTATGATCGTCAATTAGTCAATTGTACCGTTGTTGATTATTGAAGCATTATAAATGGATCAACTTGTGCCCTTCCGCCTACGTACCAGAACGGAAGGACTAAAAATTCCAGCAAGACTGCCGCAGCAAGCTCTGGCGCCGAGGGTTGACATTGAAAGTGGTACAGATCTAATACATTTTGTCATACATTGTGTAAGGTTTAAAGACGCAAAATATTTCTGTACACATATCTCAAATTAACATATTATTCTATATGGTATGCGACTTATAAAATCTGGAAGAATCTTCTTGTAACATTTATATTTCCTGTTCTTTTTTGATACATATTAACAAATATATTGAGATTTGTAATGCTATAGCATTAACTGCTATCTGTCGGCAGGCGTGGCAACGAGGTTGCGTATCACTGTCTTCCATAGAGAAACGAATAAGGAAAATAGTTAATACACTGCCGTCATTTATGGGTCAGATAGGTGAGACGAAACAAGTTTATGGAAGTAATTGCTGACATGCACATCATAATCATAATGGCACAAAACTGCCGATAGTGTTTATTATAAAATGTTGTACTATACTTCAAATACCAAAATAAACGTTCTATAAACGATCGAATATGCGCGAGCATATCGTTCTATACGAAACATTCTATTTCTCAAGACGAGACAAACTATCTGGTAGACAAGTTTATGAATTCAAGCTGCACTTAGGACACTCAAACGAAATTTATTCACGATTGCACTTCACCAACAAATTACTCTAAGCAGAGGACGGGGTTCAAATCCGACCATAATTGCATTTCCCAGACATGGGACACCATTGCTACTCGTGCGGATTTATTCTTCTGTTACGCAAGTAGTCGCAGTGTAGAATAGGAGACGAAGAATCACTTCAGTGTAATTGGCTGTTAGTGGATGTAATTAGCAGTTTTCCAGTTCCGCGTGTCTGTAGTGTAATAACGAACGACGGTTTTTAAGAATCGGGAAAGTGTTTATTGGCCAAGTATTAAATTTATAAAGGATGAACGCTAGCTGTAACTTTCGATAATGTGTTTTCTACAAGACAGTGTGATCCGCCCGAGTACACACGCGCGATATATATAAGGAAACTTTTTTGGGTTGTATTTAGATATTTGCAGCTCAAAGAAAAGCACAGTTAGGAATGTTACTTAAATTACTAAAATTAAATGCATGATTAAGTTTTATTGTATGATATGATTTTGTGAGCTCATTTGAGAAAATTTCTCGTGTTGAAATTTATTTAAAGAAGGATTGTTGGATTGTTATTTTCTCTGATTAACTCATAATTTTCCCGCCATTTCAACAGTCGCTTAGGGAGTTTAAATTTAAAATTAGGATAATAGTACATAAAAATTTGTCGGAAACTCTGACGCTGGTGCTTGGGAACAACTTATTGGATTATGACGTCACGACCGCAAGATTGGTTGGCATTGACCTTGACTTTCACGTTAGCCCCGGCCGCCATCTTGAATTTCACCACCTAAAATAATCTAAGAGCATTAAGGTTTTCTAGAACTTTCCTCAATTTGGTTTTTTAGACAGTTCCGCCATATTGATTTCCGCCATTTTGGATGAAGTCATACTTAAAATTCGTAATTATTATCCAAAAAACTATAAATTTTTTTACTTGATATAGCATTATTATATTACATTATAATAAAATTTTTATATAAAAAAACATTTACGTCTAGGATCTTGGAGTCCCCGATTCAACACGGCGAGTACATAATTTCAAATATCCTTCCCCCATGGAGGCTTTTGGCAGACTGACCCTTAACACTATTATCAAGGATTGTATATTACTAGTATATAAATTATTCTCCGGCGCCAGGGTCCTGTGTCCGAATTGTTGATGTCGACTGCAATCTTGGATTGTGACATCTCGGCGGCCATCTTGGTTGTCACCGTTGCACTTTTCGTTACTGTCTCCATGTTGGATTATGTTATCACATAGGCCATTTAGGATGACCTTGACCCCAGCCACCAACTTGGTTCAGCCATGTTTTCCGCCATCTTGGATTCTAGAACTCACCACTAATTTTAATTATGTCATCATTGTCATTTTCATTATGGTCAGAATTTGGAATTCTAGAAATGTTGCATTTTTCGTTATGGGCACAATTTTGGTTTCTAGAAACATTGCACTTTTCGTTTCAGCCGCCACACTGGATTCTAGATACAATGCAATATTCCTTATGGATGCCATTTTTGATTCTAGGAATGATGCACTTTTCGTCATGGCTGCTATCTTAGATTCTAGAAAGGTTTTCAATTTTCGTTATAATTTCATCTCGAATTCTAGAAATGTTGCTTTTTTCGCTATGGTTGAAATCTTGGATTCTAGAATCATTAAAGTTTTCATTATGGTAACCATCTTGAAAACTAGAAATGTTGAACTTTACTTACTGTTTCACCTTGGATTCTATAAATGTTACACATTTAGTTATGAATGCCATCTTGGAATTATTGTTGCAATTTTTTTTGATAGCCACCATCTTGTATTCTATAAATTTTGCATTTTTTTCATTCCTTCCACCATATTGGATTCTAAAAACTTTGCAATTTTCGATATGGCAACCATCTGAATACCTACTAGAAAAGTTTCACTTTTCATTACAGCTGCCTTCTAGAAAATCCGTAATATTTAAGCTGGGTGCAACAAGTAAAATATAAATTAAAGTAATTTTTTTAGGTTGTATTGTTATTATATAATATGTTTACACATGTCATTGCCCATTACAATAGAATCATTATGGAAAACATACCAGGCCCGGCACACATTGTGCCCTTTTCAGATATTTAGGGATAAATTGAATGAAAAACAGTGCACATATGCCCATTAGTAGTCATAGTAGTTACGAAATGATTAAAAACGTGACTGTAGTTGAAAGCATAAAGGAAACGCGTACCCCTGCAATGGGTTGTAGGTAGGAAGCAAAAAGTTAAGAAAATCTTGTGAAATATAAAGTTCAAATCGTTTACGCTTCGTGAGATACGAACAAGATCACTAAAACATTAAATTCATTGAAAACATCAATTATATTGAAGTAAAAGAAGTGGTGATAACTTGCACACAATGTCTTTAAGGTGGATACAGTCTCTGTAGTCTCGTAACATACGGTGTGGTGTACTCAACCTTGGATCTTATGCAAGTAAGAAGTATGCATGCTCAGAATGTGGAAAACCGTGCGACTACATTCAGCAAAATTTTTCGTAAACAAATATGTACCTAATAACATCTCCATATACGGTTAAGAACATTGCTCGTTTAGAGACCGGCGTATAAAACTGTGACCAAGGGATAACAATTGCTACCAAGCTTTCTTGGTGTACGAAAGACACACTAGATAAATCGCAGCTGTTTTCGTTCTGCTGATAGGGTACATCCACGCGTTAATGTAATCCCACGCCCAGATTCACCCTCTGGACGGCCCTGTATGTACCCACACGCTGAGCTAGGCTAGAAGCACCGTGTACTGGTGTTGTTGCTCTGCTCATGTTTGTAAATGGGGCCTGGATGCACGTGTGCTGTGGCGCAGATACACGTGGTCTCTGAGAAGAAGGCTGACCTGGAGAGAAGACTCCAGGCTCTGCTGAAGGAGCGAGAGGCCCTCAGCTGCGCTCTGGAGGAAGCCACCGACAGGATAGTGGTGTTGGAACAACACGTGCACGAGCAGCAACTGCAGGTGTGTGCCTCTTCTCTGTGATTGTGTATTCGTCTTTCTTGTCCATTCTTGTAGCTGTTTGTTGAGAGTAAAGTATCGAACTTTGTCGTGTGTAAAGTGTTAATTACAGTGCGCTGGGTACTATCTCTCGAACTGGCACACATCATTTCTAACAGTGTCGAAAAGGCAAAACCACTGTCACTGTAATTGCTTCAAATATTTATGAGAGTAATGGTATACTTATAGGTAGAGACCCGGAAAATTCGCGGGTTCATTTCGTATTATGCTAAAATTCAAATAATTATACCTTAGTGTT
The DNA here is from genome assembly GCF_032445375.1 of Bacillus rossius redtenbacheri. Taxonomy (NCBI): domain Eukaryota; kingdom Metazoa; phylum Arthropoda; class Insecta; order Phasmatodea; family Bacillidae; genus Bacillus; species Bacillus rossius. Next base: position 2,322,863 of record NC_086331.1, read on the forward strand.
GCTTCTGTCATTGGTTCACTGTTAATCTGGAGGACTGAGGACCAATTAGAGACGGTCACTCATAGAAGTGTTGAATCACAGGCCACCCAGTCGAGACGACTCACAAGTCAGCAGCCAATGAACAGTTAGCATTTGCCTGAGTGTGTAGAGGATATTGGAGTCTATCCTGGAGGTCATTGAACCCGCGAATTTTCCGGGTCTCTACTTATAGGTAGATGCCTGTGTACACAGAGATTACATACTGCACTAATGACACCAACTAGTCACAGAAGACAGTTACAAAGCACATTCAGAACCGACTCCCTGCGCAGGATGAGTCATGGGGGTGTAGAGAAAGAAAGCGACGCGCGACATGGAAACAGTTACTTCAGAATAACAATGATGGTGAATTGTGACTTGTTCTCTAATTCCAAACAGCCCTGATCACGTTTCGCCTCACTGGAACGTGACGGCACTCAAGGCTCGACTCAATAGCAAAGGAACCACGGATATTGCGTTCGTCAGGACGCACTCGGACATGACCATAATGTGTCCCTTTCGCGTTCTTGCGTCGACCTGCACTCCAGCTAAGTCCAGCTTTCAAAGTGGCTGTCACTGAAATACTGGCTACGCAATCACGGTCAAATACATTGGAATTCGCTCTTTGCAGAAGTAAAATTAATTGCAAATAAAATAAACTAAAAACTGGTAAAACTCTGTAATATTTTACTGATTAAAATAAAAGTTTTCACTCGTAGCTGTTTTCACCTGAACATTGTTTACTGAAGGATGTCTGGATTTCTGTTCCTGTCTTGTGATGTGTGTGCCATTTTCGAGGTAGCAACATCCAGCATCTTAACCTTTCTACTGCGGAAACGAGGTGTGATAGTTATTTACAATGGAGAAAAAATTTGGCTCCTGTAATTTTTAACATTTTCATTAAATTGTAATTTATTAAAAATAAATTAGCTGTTACATTAAATCACATAGGCCTTCTACATCGACATCGCTCGAGGTGTTAATAATGTATTGTGAAATGACAGACTCGGTATTTACTTTGCGACGATGTTAGTGTTATGGCTTATGGTAACTGCTGCTTAATGAGTTACTTTGATAGTAGCCAAGTTTCGAGGTATCTCTCATAAAACAACTTCGTATTACAAAACGAGAACAAGGTTTATTTTTTCATTCACGCTCTTGGACTGCTGAACCAAGTTAGTATTGATTGCCAGATCAAGTAAATATACCCGATGCCAGACACCAGAGTCACTGCTTTCACTGCCTTACAACCCCTCCCGGTCCTCTTCTCGAATGCAACATCATTATTATTTGAACATTATAATTTTTGGAATTAAATGTCAAGCTCGACTGTGTAACCTATCTTTATCTCACTATTTTGATTATGTGGAGAAGGTACTGAAAGTGAAGTTTTCATGAAGCTTGTCACAAATGGGTATTAAGTACATGACTCTTTAGGGATACAGTGCTGACACCATCCTGACAATACAAATAATTCATCGCATTACGCTACCTGTTTAGTAACATTTATGTGAACTTTAAAAGTGGCCCCACATTATTTTACCATCAGGTAAGCTTCTTTGTTGCTATATTAAAATTATAAAATTCAGTCACATTCAGTAAGAAAAAAAAAGAGCATATAAATAGCACTGTTGCACATGAACAGCACAGAAGGTCGAATCATTATAGAATTTAACCAGTTATTATTTACAGAAGCTGTTGTTTACCTAAATCCAGGCATTTAATTTCAAAATTTTGGTTTTAGCGTTTGGGAAAAAAAATGGCTACAAAGAATATCCTCGAAAATATGAGGGCGTACCGTTGTTGAGATGGGGATATCGGTCGAGATTAATGGGCGCCACCACGTGAGTGGGCACGTGGACCCGGCTGAAAGACTAACTCAGGGCGTTACGTGGCCCGTGTGCGGCGAGATATTAGCCCTCCTGATGTTATACGCAGCTCCTGTCCCTAACTATAGCCCGTCCCACTCTTAGATTGCAGTGCACGGCTTATGGCGCGCGCTGTTGCCAAATCTCTAACACATTACGAATTTCAGGAGATGCGTGTATTTGTAATTTGGATCGAACAAGAAGCATTTTAAGAAATCATATCGTAATTTATAATATTTTATACTATTACACATATAAATTTGTAATAATGCCACTTTTATGTAAATTTCAAATAAAAACTACCTATTGTAGACGAAAATTTCTTATAGTTTTCTTTTCTGTTCTAAAAATCCCATATATATATATACATATATATATATATATATATATATATATATATATATATATAATCACATTTTAATGGGCCCGATAAATGCCGTATTTTTGGACAAGTCATGTCCAAAATGATAAATAAAATACGGTAATGGAAATTCTCGGTCGAGTAAGTTATGGGAAAAATCCGAACAATTGGTTCGAAATGGGGAAGATTTTTTGAAAAACAGAAAAATCGCAACAACTCCCATAATATGAATAATATGGAATCCGTTTTAACGTATGATAACTCGGATTACCTAATGCAGAAAAATGTTTTCTAAATACATTTTTGATACGACCAGCCATAACTGCATGGGTTCGAAAAAAAGTTTCACCGGACAAAAAAACGTAACTGCCTTAGTAGACACCTTATCAAATCTGTTTAAATTGTTTGTAATAATATCATAGTTATTTTCCAAAACTTTGTTAAAACAATGTTTGATAAGATGCTTGGTGTTGAGAAGGATAGAAAAGTAATTCAAAATTTTTTACCATGATCGCTATTGAATTCCTTCGTATTTATTTCATACATTTTACATATTATGTTCAAGAATCGATTATAATATTTTTAGTTGACTAAGGAAGCCATGTATTTGAAATTGCTTGTAGGACAGAACCCCACTTATCTAAACACACGACCCTGTTTCCTCTTACGACGGCAGCGCGCGCTCTTGTACTGATAAGACACATCTTTAACAGCTATTTCCACGGAAACTGTAGAAGCAATTGAGATGGGGCTGCTTTTAAAAACTAATTCAATTCATTGTGAACATTTTTCTCGCTTTCGTCCCCCATCTATCTTTAATAGAAAAAATTTTTTCCGCGGGTCAACTTTTTGATGTTTCAGTTTGTGAGAAAATGCATTTCAATATATTAAAAAAATTATTTAAGTGAAACCTGTACAGTTTTTGTCTTAACATTTGTTCGGTGGCGTCCTAAGGCATTAATTTACTAATAAAAAAAATCTGAATGAAATACACATGTAGGTTTTCTTTTTTTGATGTGAAACATATCGGAATACTTCAAAACAGTTCGCAGCGAATAAGTTATGTTTTTTAATTTTTTCGGACACTTAAAATATTGTTAAGTATTCAAAATAAGCATTGCCTGATGCGTATTTTGATTCTATACAATATGAAAAAAAAGCTTGGTCCAAAAATTAAATTTTAAATTTCGTTTGATATTTGGCAACAACGCACGAAGAAACAAGGACAGTGCTAACGGCAATCGGCGTGTGTTAGAGAGAGAGAGAATGCGCCCATTTACTTCCACACTGCAATCTAAGAGTGGGATGCTCTATAGGCCCGCTCTCAGCGTCGGGCACGCTTCTAATTACCGCAGTGGGCTCTCAGGGCGTCCCACACGCCGCTGACCAGGTTAGGGACCCACGTGGCCCTCCGAACACAAAACACGTCACTCAGTTAATTGGTTTTATTTTACTCACGGAACACGTCCTTACACAATCCTCCGTTGATACAGCTATAAACGCCCGAGGCACGAATTAGATTAGGTGAGGAGGCGAACGACGCACGTGGCCGCCTCACGGTACAGACACGTCCGGCCTCGGCCGGCGGGAGAGAGATTTTTTTTTTTTTTTTTTTTGGTTGGTTAACGGCTTTCGCCCACAACCAGAACTATACTCGCACGTGGTCAACACGTCTTATGGTCCCTCACAACCAGATGTCTTCAATATCTCGCTGCAAAAAACTGCCTCTTCTAGAGATCAACACCAGCGTGATCCAATGAAATATATACCAGGCGGAGCGCACGTAGGCGGAGGGGCATAGTAGGAATACCTAGCAGGAACTATTCATTGCTAACTATCTTCTCGGTCGAGGCCCATCGACCAATGGAAAGAAGGCCATGGAATAAGGTCAAATGTTAAATATAATACACCGGTCACCAAGGACAGGGGACCCAAGGACGTTACCATTAACTCATATGTGGATGCCATTCTCGAATAGGAAATGGGACAGCACGATACAGACCTCACAAGTAGACGTAAACAACAAGGAAGGGTACGCCATGGGCAAAGGCAAATTAAGACTCTTAAGTTGAGCATAGAGGTTATCCCGCGAACGGACACAACGACATTCAAATAGTAAATGATTAACATCCGCCAGGACAGCACCACATGTGCAGTCAGAATTGTCTTGAATACCGAGTTTATGCAAATGGGCAGGGGCAGCAGTATGATTGGATCGGAGTCGAAATGATAAGACAGCGAGGTGACGCGGCTGATTATCAAAGACGATATCCGTGCTGACCGGTCTATGTCGATATAAGGACGCGTAAACGGTTGCGTTATCCCTGGCATAGCGTCGCCATACGGCATCCCACTCCTTCATAATGAGCCGGTCGAGGTAAGGGAGAAGGACATTATATGATACCGCCGGAACCGTACTACCACAGCATCGAGCCAAATTGGCCAGGCGGTCTACCATTTCATTCCCGTGAATCCCGATATGACTAGGTATCCAGAAAAATTGTACACTGATGTTAAGTCTACACAAGGTGAGTGTAAGTTCCTTAATAAGCCAGACCACAGGTTCTCGAGGAAGGGGGGTGGAATTGAGAGACTGAATTAAACTATATGAATCTGTCACAATAATAGATTGGTGAATTTTTTCTCGGAGCACATATTGCAATGCCTTATATACCGCATACGCCTCAGCATAGTAAATGGTAGTTATAGGGGGCAGTTTATATAAGCCAGTAGTTTTAGTGTGACTATCGTAATAGGCAGCTCCTACCCCTGTGTCTGTTTTGGAAGCATCTGTATATATAGTTCGATGCAAATGCACGTGATTCACGCTTTCGTAGAACTCCTGAGCGGTTATATATGACGGTTGTTCCTTACTACCTATGACCTGAGTTCGCAGCGGTTGAAACGTAATATCATATGTTAAAGTATATTTGTTTAAACAGGGCGTAGAAACAATATGGGACTTTGCTCGTTTAAGAGCGTCCGGAATATCCAAATCCAGTTTGTCCACCGCCCGCATATAACCGGCAACATGAGATGCCCTTGAGCGTATCCAAAGTTTCCCCAGGAAGCACTTTCTATGGAGGGTTAGTGGCAAAAGTCCCAGTTCGAATTGCATACATGAGATAGGCGTCGAAGGGAAGGCACCTAAAATGATCCGCATACTAACGTTCTGTATCTTCTCCAGTTCAGCACTCCTGGTGGGAGAGAGGTTGTAAAGAACACAACAGCCATAATCGAGCACCGACCAAATAGTGGTAACATAAAATAGTTTTAATAATTTGACCTCCGCACCCCACGTGCGGTGTGTTAGAGCTTTTAACAGATCAATGCGCTTCCGACATTTATGCGTTAGATATTTAATGTGGGCTTTACCCGTCAAACGATGATCAAATACCACACCTAGGTATTTAATTTCTGTCACAATCGGTAAGGGTTGACCCAGCAGTTGGAAGGGTGGAAAATTGTGTGGTTTATATTTCCTCGTAAAGAACACGACCTTACTTTTCGTCGGGGATATTTCTAATCCATTGCTATCAGTCCATGCCTGAAGCCTGTGGAGAGTGTCACACAGCGTGTCCTGAGCTCCCTGATATGTTGTATTATAGGCCCATATCACGATATCATCTGCATAAGTAATGTTATAGGATGTACGGCCAATGTGATAAACTAAGTCTTGGGTATACAAAAGGAACAGGAGTGGGCTCAATGTACTGCCTTGTGAAAGGCCATTGTAGACAATGCGTGCAGACGATGGTGTCTGTGACGTGATTGGGTAATAGTGTCGGACAGAAAAAAGAGCGTGTACACATTTAATAATTTGAGTGGGAATTCCAATATGGCACAGCTTCTCATACAATACAGTCAAGTTAACATTATCGAAAGCGGATACCAGGTCGACAAAAAGCGCGGTACATATTTTCTTTAGCTTGAAGGCAACATGAATTTTTGACAATAAGGATAGAATGGCCTCGTGTGATCCGATACCTGGCCGAAATCCAAACTGCTCAGGTCGGATGAGCTTATTCTTTTCCAATCACCACTGTAACCGATTTTTCAATAGTTTTTCAAAAACCTTTGCAAGACATGAGCGGAGTGCAATGGGCCGGTAAGAAGTAGGGGCTAACAGCGGTTTATTCTGCTTCTTAATAGGAATTACGATGAATTCCCGCCAGGCTAACGGAGTTACACCATGAACGAAAATGTGATTATATAGTTGTAATAAGTATGAAGTACAGTTCTCAGGGAGGTTCCGGATCATCACATATGGGATTTTGTCAAGTCCCGGCGCCGTGTTAGGAGTATGACGTATACAAGTTTGTAGTTCCTGCTGCGTAAAAGGCATAATTAAGGCAGTATGATCTATATACCTATTCAGGGGCGGCGTAGGCGGAGTGAAATGGATATCTGCATTGGGAACATAATCCGGGGCAATATGCCGCATAAAGGCCGGTACTATGACATCAGGGATAGGAGTCACATAAGAGAAATCTTTGCTAGACCGAAATTGTTTAAACTTCCTCCATAAATGTGGCAGGGGAGTAGACCGCGAAAATGATGTGCAGAAGGCTTGCCACTTTTCCTTTTTCACCCACATCCATGTCCGTTTCGCCACTGCCTGTGCTTTCTGTAATGCGATGTAGTTACTGAGAGTGGAGCAGTGTTTATAAGTTTTAAGGGCCATAAGGCGTGCAGTATTTGTAGTGGGTTTACGTTTACGACAAGCGGTCTGGCATGTTATAGGGATGGCTTGATGAGCGGCATGCAAGATTTGCGTGTAGAAATAGTCGTAACATGCATTTACCGTTCCTGGGCCTATGTCCGCAAAAGGGGCGATAGCGGCCAGAAGGCCGCGGAATTTACTCCAGTCAGCTTGATGGGTACGAAACTTGGCTGTTGCTGGAGACTGTTGAGGAGGTAAAGGTTGGCCGACCTGCGTAGTCAACAATATGGGAAAATGATCACTCCCCCAATTGTCCTCTAAGACAGTCCAGGTAAGTTGCCCCGCGAGATCTGTAGAAATGAGAGTTAGGTCTATAGCAGTAGATTGTTGTTGGTAGCAACCTAACCGAGTGTGGCGTTTGTCATTCATGACCATATAGCTCGAGGTATGAAGAAATTCAAGCAACGTCCGGCCTGCTGCATCACAATAAGCATTACCCCAAGAGGAATGGTGGCTATTAAAATCCCCACCTATCACTACAGGGGTGGGAAATTGGCGGAAGAAAAGGTCCCATGTATCAGCATCAATGGAGGAGTTGGGGTGGACATATAGTGACACTATGGCCCATACGAAGTGTCGGTGATGGATCTGAATAGCGACAGCATCAATATTGTCAGCACAGGGTGGATATTGAATCGATATTTCCGCTACACTAAAATTTTTATTCACGAAAATAGCAGTACCCCGGTCAGGTTTGTGAGATCTGTATAGGTGATATCCTGGTATCCTGACTGTGTATTTGTCCGTAAGTCTGGTTTCACATAGCAATATAATATCAACGTTGTGTAGGTGTAGATAGTGTTCCATGGGATATCGATTAGCGATCAATGACCTAGCGTTCCATTGTAGTATCTTAAGGTTGAAAGGAAGTGAGATGGTACAAGAAGATTAAATTATAGGTTCAAAATGCGGAGGAGAACCTCCATCAAGGTATCCTTGTTGACGGCGAACGTATGATCGGTCTTTGCAGTGCTGACCAAGCCCTCAATCATATCGACGATATTCTGGACTTTCTCATTAGGAACAGTGTGCTCGGTGCCTGTAGGGGTAGGTGGCGGTTGTTCAAGGTTGTGTTCACCTGCGTATGGATTGTGTACTGGTCCGATAGTGATGTCTGGCACTTCAGGACGGAACTGCGCGTAATATTGGCGAATGTCGCCATTTGTGTGGGAGTCCAGTGGAATGACGGGTGGGATCGCCTTGTAACAAGTGGTATAGCCATCGGGCCGTGTTGGCACAGTCTTACGTCGCATGGTGCTTTGGGTCACGTGAGCAAACGTCGGCTGTGGTGCGGGAACCTCTGCAGGTGTACTGTTGTAGGTGGAAACTGTATGTGGGAGATGGGGTTGCAGAACAGGGAACCCTATTATAGGATAATGGACCTGTTGTTCCGGTACACATGGACTGGATGGTAACTTCTTTGTCGCATCTGCATACGAAAGATTATGATAAGCCATTAGCCGTCTGATTTCACGTTCACGTTCCCACATGGGGCAGAGCTTTTTATTGAGAGCCGAGTGTGGTCCCCGGCAGTTAACACATTGTGGTGTATCAACTGTCGGGCAGGCCTGTCCATGGACAAGAAGGCAGGTAGCACACCGAGGAGTCGTGGAACGACAGTTTTTGGCAGTGTGACCAAATCGGTGGCACTGATAACACATGGTGACGCTCTGGACTTTAGGGGTCACTTTGTAAATTTCTTTAAAAATACTAATATATGGAGGCAGCGTTTGTCCTTCAAAAGTGAGACTGAGGAGCTTGATGGGTACCCGAAGATCCTGCCCATCGCGTTGGATGTGCTTGGTGAGGCGTTCCGCATGCAGGAGTTTGTGGGTAGCGCTTTCATATCCGTCGAGGACCTCTTCCATACTAACATCCAAAGGAACACCATATATGATACCCTGTTTCCTCGTCAGACCCATGGGGATGCTCGCTCGCAGGTTCATCTTGCCTGGTGTATCAGAGTCCAGAAATTGATTGGCAGCTGTCGCCGTACTAAAGTACATTTTCAGCCGTTTTGGACCTGCTTGTTGTATTTGCAATATGTAACGATTAGGGTGCAATCTTTTACCTAAAGCAATCGGGTGCAAGTTTCCAATATTACTATCAAGGGATTCTACTACTACAATGAAAGGACCGCTACAGGTATCAGGGTAACGTGCGCTCCCACCTGGTACGTACCCACTTCCACGTTGTTGATCGTCCACCCGGCCTCGTCCGTCGCCGGACATGTCTTCGCCCAAAGAATTACTTAAACGGATGTCACGCTTGCAGATTTGTTTGTTCGTTCAATCAGATCACAGGTTTCACTTATGCTTTTTCGCTTTACATCATTGCGCGACACTACCTCCATACGATCATAATCAATGTCTTCCGCTAATACTGCATTTAACGAGTTGTCCAACTTAACCGCGAGTAAGCGCAGGAACGTCCGTCATCACTCGCAGTCAAAACCGACTTCCGCGGGAGAGAGAGACTGGGCTGAGCTCATCGCTTGCAGGTGGCAACATGGCGCCCCTTCGCGCTGAACACAATTACCGTTACAACTTTGCTGTAGCGTGCCCCGGGTTACTATTAGAAAATACATAAATCCTTTTACAATAATTATTAAATTACTTCCATGTCCAGACCGTCTGTAATAATTACTTATAAGCATAAAACATGGTTCAAATGAGTTGCATGCTAGTTCCTCCGTCGCCCGCTAGGGAGCGTCCTTGTTCGTGCTTGGACTTATTAAATAACAAAAGATCATGAAGTTGTTAATTAAAAGACACTCACATGCATAGCCATCGTTACACTGTTTTGGGGCGGAAAGAAAAAGAATTACAATATTAATTAATATATATTAGGGGTGCGGCGCACTGCATCTAGGCGCCCTCTTGCCGGGCTAGCAACACACGCACACACGAGCGGGAGGTTTGAACAGAGATGGTGGTTGGGCGGTGGCATATCGGGCTCAAAGGGGCCGCAGGCCCGGACGACGTCAAATAAATACATATTTAAATAAGTTTCTCTCTTTACCTTTGAAATGCACGTATAAAACAACCGTCAGTTATCATATGCCGCTGACGTATTGTACGCAGAATGACCGCAGACAGAAATCGGCGCACAGGACAGAGAACAGAAGTTTGAATATGTTTTGTGCACCGTGCGCGTGCTGTTTCGAGCGTAGCCCAGCCTTTTAGTCGTCCAGAAGTGGTCAGTCTTACAAGGGTTCGCTTTATCAGAAAAAAGAAACACACCGTTTGTGTGTCTATAACCTAGGTTGGTGCCGCCAAATGATAACGTAAAATCATAAGGGTGGAAGGGGGAAGTTGGAAACACTTTGCCTGCTGTTTTTCTTTCAATGATGTTCCTTTCGTTAATTGTAAAGACAGATTTTTATAGATATTTTAGGATTTTTGGGGAGGAGTAGTGCATTTGTGACTTCAAAGAGTATTTATATACTGATTCCAGTTTGTCGAGTACTTGCATGATCACATGAAAGGAGTGGTTCCAGTCACTGTTCACAGATGCTGCAGTCTGGCATATGCAGGGGAAAAAAAAAAAGAATAAGATTAATATGCAACATTTAACAAATAGGCTCTTTCCCCCCCCCTCCCCCAAAATGAAATGCTGCAGTGGTTGAGTGGTCCATCACTCGCCTCCTGCCAGGAGACCTGGGTTTGATTCCTGCCAGGAAGATCTCGCCAGTGGGCAACATGGTGTGGTGTCTGCTCCTGTTTCATAGCCTGTCATGTCAAGATAAGGGGAGCATTAGGAACTGGAAGACACCATAAAAGTTTCAACAGTTATATATTGTTAAAATTTTCCATCATGTAGCATTTAAAATCAGCCTATTTTTTATTAAAAGATTTTAAACACTAACAATTGTCAATTGACATCTCATTATAGTGGTAGCCATTTTCAAAAATGAATTAAATTTATAACGGTTCGTTATATACAAAATAAAACAGTTCAACGCCGATTGCAAATTTTGATGTTTTTTATTATGTTTTAATAGAATGTTGCACAGACGATTCCAAACACTTTCAAAAGAGGTTACTCATTCAGTCCACATACATCTGCCCGTCGAAAAACTGCTGGTAGCTCGCATGACGAGAAATTACCGGAAAATAATCGCGTAGATCGAGTCCTTCAGTAATCTTTTACTGCAAGTATAAAAAAATGGGACGACCTCGAAGAGAACCGCACCCAGCGAAAACGAATTCCGCCCCGAGCCAACATGCCTACGAAGGTGGCCGCAATTTCTAATTAAGTTATATCCAAAACGAAAAAAAAGAAAATTAGGTTGATTTAAATATAGGCCTGGCTCCGACCACTAACGTGAAAATATCTCTTCGTAAATTACATTATAATTTAGCGAGAAGCCACCGACCGCGACCTACTGTGGCAGCGATCGACAGACGACTGGTGATCTCATGAACTCGTCTCCTCCACGCAGGGAGTAGACGTCACATGACCTCACCAACCAATCATTTGTGAATAATTACATAAAAAATAGTAATGATTAAAAATGTCTAATAAAATACAAAATACCTTCTTAAAAACATAGCAAGTGAAAAATATCAACCCTAAAATATATAACAAACGGTAAAATATCATTAGAAAGACTTTTTAAGAAATATTTACATTCATTAAAATAGTTTAAAAGAAAAATTATTTAATTAGGAGGGCAGGGTTCTGCAACATTACAAATTCTAAATGCCAATGATTTTACAGGGAAAGCCATTTGCAGTAGAAAGAAAATTCATAATATGCTGTATGCTCTACCAACAACCAAAATTAAAAAATTATAAACAATTTTTTTTATCACCTATAAACTGTTGAAAAGTCAGCCTGTTTCATATCCCTCCTCCTAAATCACTGTGCTACAATTATTAGCTCGTCAAAGCCCAGCTCTTATGTTAATGTTTCTTCGTGGTACCATTATGAGACGTGTAGGAATTTGGCCACGGTGGTGGCTGTGTTTACTTGCTAAATACTTTAAAAGTGGTTTCAAGAGCAATGGGTAGGTATCTAATGTCACGTCATTACTTTGTGGTTAATTTTTATTATATGTAAATCCTGACTATTTAATGTTCTCGTATCTCATAATTTTTTGTTAGCGGTGAAATTCATTCTCGTTGGTTGTCATTTGTACGTTTCCGTGCATTGTGGAAGCAGCAGATGTAGAGTGCTCCGTTTCTGTTTTTACATTTCCTCGTCATTGTGGAACGAGCCTTAACAGCCCGCCACTGCATACCGTTTGCAGAGCATATACTCTGTTATGGTTGTTTCAGATGCTGCAGTACCAGAAGGACATGCAGCAGTTGCAGTCGGCGAGTGCCCTGGAGGCTCTGACCTCCAGTGGCCACAGCAGCATGAACAAGACACACCGGTCGCTGCTGCAAGAGATGGAGTGTGAAGACGACTCCAGCAGCGAGGCTTACCTGGTACACTTGTTATGTGGCGGGCCAGCAGCCTTCAGGGTTTCAAGAAGAAATATTGTTGACATGGCTATATAAGTAGTATGGGGAATGAGGACGTTTAATGTACGACAGTAGCATTTTCAGTGGCCCAGTCAACTGCTGTAGGCATTGAGAAAAATTATTTTAAATCCTAAAAATAAGTACATTTCTCCCCTGATAAATCAGTATTTCTAACAATGATGTAGGAATTCTTAAAGTTTAAAATGGAATTATTGTGCAAGTAATTATGCTAATGTCAGGAAACCCATTACCAAATTGTTTTATGTAGGCATACTTTAAATCAAGCTTTTTCTCTTCATGATTATTCAAACTGCTTGCTAAAACTTACATTGCAAGAATTAAAAATTAAAATTTAATGTGAAGCTTTTTTTTCTAGCAGTACATAATTACAATTTAATAATTTAAATCAATGATTTTCAAATTGTTACAACTCACTGAGATTTTTATCAGTACAGTGCTTTTCCCCATCAACTGCATTGGCTGTGATATATAAGGTAGAGTAGCATCATTATGTACACAGGTATATTACAGCCTTATCAATAAATTACAATCTGGAAAACTATTTTAATGTAAAATATACATTTAATTTTGCTGTAGTTGTCATGTGTTTGTCCCTTATTTTGTGATTTAATTACAGTTATAAAATTGCCATTCATCATATAAAAAGAGAATTTAGGCTGCCAACACTTCCAAAATTGCTAGTGGTGTTTAAAACCTCAGCACTTACAGCCTGTGTTCTCATGACATGATCCTAAACAAGGCTTTTGATGGATGCCTCACTGTATATAACACAACTACTTTTCTACTGTTGGGTTGTACATCTTGTCAATGAGGTCACAAGTGACAGCGACACTAAACAATACCATTTAGCAACTTTTGGAAACCATGGAATGCCTTTACCTAAGAAGATAGCTAGGCAGGGTTCTTAAGAGTCCTTGAATGTCTCTGATTTGTAATTGTATTATTTTTCAAGGCCTAGAAAAGTCTTGGAATTTTTAATATGTACGTAAATGAATAAACCTAAATAGATATGGCATTAAATTGTATAAATAGCAAGTACAATGGTGATTGTTACATTTTCCCGCCTTGAAATTATGGTCAGGATTGTTATTGCATCCATATGTTTAAATAGTATGGGCACATTATGTACTGAAGAATTTGGAGCATTCACATAAATTTTCAGGATTGTGTATAATATATTTGCTTTATTGAGCTGATTGATTAAAATACACATTTTATTAAAACACATTACAACTAACAAACATAACATGCAGGATTAATAATAAATTGTTTTTCCACAGAATAACAGTTTGCAATTATTTAATTTCCATAAACACTACTTAACCAACACTGCTAGACTGGGGAAAAAAACAATTGATGAAATTTTAAAACAATGTATCATTGCCTGTAATAGACTGAACATTTGATTGTGCTTTAAATAAATAAAGTTGTTTATATCTTTTACACTTAGTTGATGTTGCTAAAAATCAGATACAGATTATTAATGGCAAACAAATTTATGATTAAAATACATACCATATTTAAGACATAAGGCTACTACATACCCTCTTTTATCGCATAATCATTGCACTCGCGTAATCATCACACCCATATTTTAGGGCGTCAAAATTTGGATTAAAAAAAAAACCACTCGCGTAAACGTAGCATGATGTTTTTGGTCCCGCTATCAGTTTCCAAGCGCTTAGTGTGGGTATTTTTTTTCGTATAAAACGATGTATTTTAAAATAGAAATCTAATATTTATTTAGACGTTACTACTTATTTAATTAACGGAAATACTAAGTTGTCTGGTGTGTAAATTATCTTTTAAAGACTTTTGAAACGTTATAACCCGTCATCTGTTCATCAGCGTCCACGCGGTGTACCGCGTACAAAACTGTAGCCAGCGCTCGTTGCAATCATCAATGTTTGGTTATGTTTCTTTCAGTATAGAGCGCGCGCACGTAGCCTAATATCGATATCTCGCCGATTGCATACAATGCACACTCTCTATCACGTTCTGAGTTAACCACATTTAATAGCCCGCACTCTTTGTTGTGTACTACAGTAGTTACGCGTTCGTTCGGCTTGCATTTGGATCACAGATTTTATTTTTCTATTTAAAGTTGAAAGGTTTTTGTTGCATGACTTATTAATTTAAATTGTATGGCATGCTTTTTAATACTACACTTTTTTCACTTTGTCCATGCATGGGTTTTGTTTTTATGAATAGGTAACTGTATCTAACAAAAAAAAATTTCAAACTTGATTTTAAAATAAAATGAGCGACTACAGTAGAACCCCTGTCATACACTTTTCAACGGAGGGCACAAAAATGGTGTATGATGCGGGAAAGTGTATGAAAAGGGAATGGCAATAATGAAATTTTTTTCCAATCTAGCATATCAGCACAGTGCCAGATTAAACATAAATATATATATGTGTAAATAATTGCATTATATTAATGAAAGATATGAATTCATCATTATATTATAAATATAATAAAACCACCAGAAATGTAAAATACAGTCCATAATCAAGTAAAGCTGACATGAGAAACAGTGGCCTTAAAAAATGTTATGAAGTCCTTTCTTGGAGGGGGGGAAAAGTCACCAAGACTAAATTAGAAATTAAAAAAATTAGGCTATTGTAAAAAAAAAAATCAGAAATTTTTGCTTGTTTATTACATTTTACAAACAACTTTATGCAACAGAACAATTTTCAATAAAATTTTAACTTGAGAAACGTAAAATTCAAAACAATCCAATCGTAAAAAAACAATAACAAACGGGTATATTCAGTTCAAAGATAAACGACTGCACAAAATATGAGATCCGTGCCTTGGTAAAGCACGTGCACCATTTTCATGATCATTTCTTGTTAGCGCCACTAGTCTCGCTTGGTGCTAGCCATAGATGCTACTAGCAAAGTGCACAGTCTTCCTGATACTATCCATATCTATGGTGTGATAGTTATTTTCTTACATTTGCAAATGTAAACAATGATCGTTTTTCAAAATAAAAGCATTAAAACTGAGTTTATAAGGAGGAATATAAAAATTTTTTGTGGATTTTAGGACTTTTCCGCTTCGTAAAAACGTATGAAACGGGAAATTAATGGTTTTATAAGTGTATGTTCCGGGAAAGAAAACCATTGTAAATATAGTACTTTCGGCGGGACCGAAATTAATCGGCGTATGACACGGGAAAATGTATGAAACGGGAACGTATCATCGAGGTTCTACTGTATTATGCGAGAAAACAAGGTAATGTAAATAATTACTGCTAATGTTTGTAACTAAGAAATCACCAATTTTCCTGTGTATCCAGTTTGAAAAGATCCCTTTTTATATCCATGAGTTTTCCAGATTTGCAGGAACCCTATTAATTTATGTAATTGAACAAACAACTTGTATAAAAATTTTCAGTTTTGATCATGAAATGGTACTTTTGAATCCATGAAAAGTCGAAAATACGAGCGAGAGGTCTGCAAAAACCCAGCGTTGACAGCAGGGGCCTGTCTACCTGCTGGTATGATGCCCAGCATCAGGAGGCTTCTCCAAGAATATTTTCCTGACAGAACAAAATTTCATAACTTGCAGTTGTTCATAAACAGTTAGCAGTAAGTGTTTTGATAACACCAGAGCTTGATTTGAAACACTGTTTCTTTTTCAGCTGAAAGAGGAGGTAATGTCAGTGTACCGCCAGCTTCATGCTTTGTATGAGAAACTTATGCTCGGCTCAAGGAGTCAGGATAATTCTGAGGCATCTCTGAAGTCCTCGCTGTCGCTGTCCCACCAGGTCACACTGCAGAACTATAAGGTAAGTCAATCACTGTAAACGGAAGAAAACATTTTACCATGTACAAGGACAACATTTAATGGTTCTAATTTTTAGGTGTTGTCCTCTACTTAAATAGTGTGTATTATTCAACAAATATAAAACTCAGATATTTCTTAATACTCACTTCATGAAAATAGTCTATTTTTGATTGACATACAGCAAAACCCCTTATTTGCACTTTTCATCGGGACAAAGTAAAAAAGTGTTTAAGCCACAAATGGACGTAATTTGGCCTCGCTGGTTCATAAATACAACTCGGTCGTAAGGACAAATTTTGGAGAACCGTGATTGTACGTAGAATCGAGATTTCACTGTATGTGATTTATATATCATCCAGAAACTCGACAGCGCTCACAGCACAAATAGAGCCAACACAACTTCATAGATATCTTGTAATGTGTTTGTTGTGGTTTTCGATATGAACACAATCTTTGACGCGTTTCACATGTTTATTCTCGGATAATTATTTTATAGTTTCATCATCTATGGCTAGAGACCTGCAAAATTCGCGGTTACGATGGCCTTCAGGATAGACTGCACATACCCCTGTAAACTCGGGCAAATAACGTAAGTTCATTGGCTGCCGACTTGTACGTCGTCTTAGCTGGTTTGACTGAGATTCAATCCTTCTTTGGTTAAGGGTTTATAAGTGGTTGAGATTCGTCCAGATGAACAGTAAGCCAATAGCAAAATTATCTAAGAAGGATATGTGTTTGAATTCAGGCCTATCACCGAATGAATCCGTGAATTTTGCAGGTCTCTATCTATGGCATTTGCACCAAGTTGTTTATGGTTGTTGCGTGACGTTAATAGCAGGATGGATTTGATTTTTGAGACGTAATTCACGTGAAAGTATTGTATTGGACTAAATGGGAACTAAACGGGACCTGAAGAATATAGTGCAAAAAACAGGAAAACGTAAATAACGGTAACGTAAATAAGGGGTTTCGCTGTATAATGCATTATACAGTCATTTGTAATAAGCTTGTCTAGAACAGAAATAGTCTGTAAAATATATAAATAAAACTGCTAATTATTGTGTGATTGTAAAATATCCTATCATTAGGGATGGTGATTTTTCGTTTTCGCGAAATAGATGCGAAAATATGTTAAATTATATTTTTTCTGCTATAAAATGCGAAATCTAGACTATTCCGAGATAAATTGCGAAATCAAGGTAAAAAAAAGTAGATTCGTCTTCACTCTACACAATTTATTTACCGATTGTATTTAGTTTCAGTTCAGTATCAAAAGAAACCATCATTTTATGGCGTATTCAGCACAAGTATCTTATTGTCACGTTATTCACAACACTATTGATCGTAAATATTGAATGAAGAATGGCCATCCGTGCCACACGATTGTAAACAAAGCAAAGAACAACTAGCTGGAAAAGTGTCCGTCATCTTGCAGAGTACAAGTTTTTAGGCCACCATATTGCGACATCTCTGCTTCGCCGCGCTAACAATTGTTAAGTCCCATTTTCTGGCGGTATTTCACGTGAAAGCCACGTTCTTGTGTAGTCTATGGAAGGTGGTGTGTTTACAAATACGTCCATACTCGTGAATGTGTTGTGTACTGTTATTTCTCGTGGTAAAAATGGGACGAAACGTAATTTCCATTTTCGATCGCATAAATTAATACAAAAGTGAACAGTTCTACAAAAGTGAACAGTTCTACGAAAGTGAAACAAATATTTTAATGTGCAATTTATGTAATTGCCGTCTGGAGTGGAAAAAAAAAGATGTACTTGAAAAGCACATTAAATCTGAGGGACATCAGGCTGCAAAAAAAAAAAAAAAAAAAAAAATTCACCGAGAAATCGGATAAAGAAAAAAGTCGGTAAAACGGCAAGCAACGGTTTCTGGCATGATCGAAAACCAAAAGAAGGCGAAAATTGATAAAAACGAAAGAAAAAAAATTTGAAAAAACGAGTTTCAATAACATTATTTGTGCTTTCTAACATCAACTATAGCCATGAACACGGCTAAAAAATATTTATTGTAATTTTAAGTTTTCAATTTATTGCACTCATAAGTGCTAATAAGTTGTTTGGAAACCTGCCAAGATAGGTTATCTTTGTAGTTGTGCTAGATCTTTATTTCTGTGGTTGTTAATAATTAATATCTGTATTATTTAATACTTATTAAAAATATACTTTTCTTCAGTAATGTAAAATGAGAGAATTGGCTAAATCTTGTTTTTAAAAATGCTACAAAATGCTAAATTTCAAATTCAAAATGCTAAATGTTATTATTTTAAATGCTATAAATCACCATCTCTACCTATCATAAATAGAAAAACATGTTGCTAATACCATATTTAGTCCCCAAATAAACCAAGCACAATTTTCGTAAAATGTGTAGGAAATTTCGAAACTTGACAACGTCGTGTGGCAAAGCTGTAGAACACAAGTCTGTCAAGCTCTTGGTTAACCTGCTATTGCTCAATTAACAATGGAAATCTTGCAAATGGTTTGAGTGTGTGCATGTTTCTTTGAGAAATATGTCACATAGATTACCAATTGATTGCAATTGCTGAGAAAACAAATGGGAAATTAAGCTGCTGGGAGAACATAACGTTGTCGTAGCAAAACATCAATGTGACTGAAGGATAAAAAATATGTTTTTGAGTAATGGCGTATTGCAATAAAATATTTTGCTTCGAAGCTGAGAATTCATTGCGTGTGCTTCTTTAGCTCTTTTCCCTATACACTGTAACATATTATTGATTTCCTTTTAATACAGTAAACTAAACAGCTACTACTGCAGCCATTTTGCATTCATGTCACTTTTTTCCCCGCATCACGGTAAACATGTTATCAATTCAGTTAATGCCTAAGATTTAATTTTCCATTTGTATATCTACTATACACACTCACTCTATATCCTTCTCTCTCTTTCTGTGTAAGTTGTGATCTTAAACTCTAGTGTGGCCTTGCAATTTTCTTTTGAGAGGAAAAAAAAGACATACAATACAGCTATTTGCCTGATTTAAGGCCATTTAATTTCTCACATGGCAATTAATGAATTCTCACGAATTCTACAGTAAGATATTTATGGAACTACTTCATTTAGGAGCTTTCCATTCGAATTTATAACAATTGTTTTTATACATCTTATAGAACTGCCACAAATTTTATACAGCCATCATTTACTACTGTTTGCAAGGTGTGCAGGTGTGTGTAAGCATGTGTGCGCTCGTGCACAGGTTGTGTGTGTGCTTGCTCGCGCACGCCCTACCGTACGTGCGCGGGTTGTGTGTGTGTGTGTGTGTGTGCTCGCGCACTCCCTCACGCACATGTGTGTAAGCTCACGCGCGTGCGTGTTTGTGTGCTCGCGCACGCCCTCGCACTCAGGCGCACTCTCGCACGTGTGTGCTGTGTGTGTGCTTGCATATGAGAATGTGATTGTGTGTGCTCGCAGCACATGTTTGTGTGGGTGATCACATGAATGTGTATGTGCTCATGCATATACATAGGTATGTGGGTGCTCACATGTGCAAATGTCTCTCTAAGTGCAGTGGAACAAAAAGTAAGTTTATATTGTTAATTCCCCTAAATGAAAAAAAATTAGTTATTACAAAGAAAGGTGGTGTTGCTTAATATTCTTAACTGACACAATCATCATGCAAATAAAGTTGTTAATATGTACCTGTATGTGTAATTTTACTTTTCTTAGGTTGGCACTTTGCTGGAGTTATCTAAAGACCTGTCCACGCTGGTCTCGGAAAGGCTGAATGGTTGCAGACTATCCGGTGATCATGAGCTGGAAAGGGAACTTCACAGAACACAAGAACTGATGGAACGATTGCAGCAACAATATGACCAAAAAGTAGAAAAGTTGAAGCAGCACACTGCTCACATAATGGACCTTGAAAGCAAAGTGAGTAATAATTTTATTTTATAATGTTTTAGATATTGTGTTTAGTATTGTTCCTAGCAGGTAATTTAATGTGTGTCATTTAATTTAAAGCCAGAAGCGAAGGATTGTGGAGTAAGAGGAAATGAGAATTAAGTGGGTTCTGTGTGTGCAATACAGAGCAATAGTTTGCAACAGCAATTAATTTGTAAAGTATTACATAACACATAAGTGCCTGTGTAACTCCTAATATGATTGGCTGGTGGTGATGGCAAACTTGGGAGCAGCATCTCCTTGACATGGAAATCATCAGAGACAATGAAGACTGATGAGATGAAGGTAGCTGTTACAATATAAGTACAGTAGAATCCCGCCGATGCGACCCCTCCTCTGATGCGTCCGTTCCATTTATACGACAGTTTTTTGAGAAACCGTGAAAAATTTAAGCAGAGAAAGTAGAAAATTTGAGTAAAATCGGCTGAAAAACATGTCTGTTACACTTTGTTGGGCGCTATGTGTTCACGTTTATCTTGGCGGGAGCTGTACTGTAAGCAGGCAGGCATACAAAAGAAGGCTAAAAATAGATACCACCCATCTAGACAGTCCACGCGGCAGTGTCTAGCCGAGCTTGGCGCGTCGACTATCGCACGAAAAGCCGTCTTAGCTGCCATGTTATCTTACCCGCCCGCACTAAAAGCCACTGTGGTAGCTTCTGCGAGTGTGTAAAAATTGGCCCGAATTCTCTATTGCGACAATTCCGTTTATAAGTCCGTTTTTCCGGAAACCGTGAGCGATCGCATCAGCGGGAATCTACTGTAGGTGGGGACAAGGCAATGTCCACCACATTTTACACTTGTTTTTATGCAGACACTAAACATACTAAACCACACTTTTGAGTGCTCACCAAGGTCTGATAAGTCAATTGCTCTAAAAAAAAAAATTAAAACACAATGGAACAGCCAAAGCTTTTAAATTCCACATGTAGTGCTTGCTCGTGTGTATGGCCAGTATCTTATTTCAAGGGAGAATATGATTATTGTAACTTTACTTGTCAGTGCAGTGTGCGAAGAGTGACTATGAAGGGCTCTCGGTGGATTGATTGCCAACGTGGCTTTATTCCACACACTCTGGCATAATCAACCTTATGAGCTGAGCATGGAGTTGGTTTCCGAATGGTTCGGAGCCCACTCACCTGACTGGGCCACCAAACAGGATGCAGAGCTCGGATGGTTATGGGCCATTTTAAAAATATTTTAACATTGTGGCGTGTGGCTTAGGTTGAACCCTGCCATGCTTAGGGATAGGTGGGTGCCTGCAGTAGAACCTGCCTGCACCTGACGCCATATGATTTGCTGACATATAGTAAGTGATTACTTGGGCAGAGGTCCACACAACAGGTTTTGAGCTTATTATCCTGCACTATGACAAAGGCTATTTTAAATACAAATTAATTTAAAGACTTAGGTGTCTGTTGCACTAAAACTCAATGGTAATGTGATAGTTGCTCAACTACAAAATCAGTCTATTAGAATGCTGGATCGCATCCGACCTATTAATAACATAAAATTAAACTAAAATATAAATTATTATCAATCATATCTTTGATATTTATTAATGGTGTATTTCAACAGTGAGAATAATTTTGTTAGTCCATGTTTATTTTGAAAGTTGTCTTACTCTCTCTCTATGCAGTTTTACCCCTTACAATATGCTACCAGTCAAGGTGTGAATTGCCAAAGAATTTTGACTTCTATGCACATGTACTAAGTCGCACGCCCGGTACAAACGCGCGCACGTGGTGCCTTGTCGCAGCTGAGCGTGCAGGAGACGCGGATGCGCTGCACGGCAGAGGAGCGCGACCAGGCGCGCAGCGACGTGGCAGACACGCGTCTCGCCCAGGACCAGGTGGTGCGACGGGCGTGGGAGGCGCGCGACAAGGCGCTGGCACGCAAGAACCAGCTCGAGGTGGAACTGGCTCGCACTCGCATCGAGATGATGCAGGCCAACAGCCAGCTGATGGAGGCCATCCAGCAGAAGGTGGAGCTCAGCGAGCAGCTGGACCAATGGCAGGTACTGTCACAAAGTAGCCATAACTCCGGACATAACTGTGAGCAATGCAAGTATGACACATTTCATTTAAGAATTTCATGTTATCAAATATGTATTACAAGTCTTCAGAGAGCCTTAAGTAAAAATTTTGTTTTCAACCATCTCTGCTGCCAAAAAATTTATTTAGGACGACTGACCGGCTGCTTTCCTTGAGGGTATTATATCTCCCCACACACCCCCATTCAAAAAATCCAAAAGAAAAATGTGTAACACCTCACAAAGCCTGCCTTCCTTACATGCAATGGCTGCATTTTCTTTTCTACTGATAGCGGCTGACCAATTATGTTTATAGACTTACACTCCCTGTTGAAGCTATTGAAGTGCAGGTTGTCAGGCAGTCTCAGTAGAAGCAGACATGACTGTATTGGACACAGTCATAACGGCATGAGAAAAGAGCCTGGCCTTGTAACTTAAAATCGGCGTTCCCAAATGGTTTGCTACTGGCCAGTAACCTCAGCAGAAAAGTTACACGACATGTAGCATAGTGTATAAAAATATTGTTTGAGTAGTTACAAGTTTTTTTTAATTATCTGTGGAAATACAAACTTTATTCACATTTATAAAAACTGTGAATACTCAATAAAAATTAAACAATTTTAAAACCTTTGTATAGGTAATTTAGTAACGAACCCCATTTACAAATTTGTAATTTTATATTTTAGAGGTAAAATAGGGTGGACACATTTACTTTTGAATATTAATTTATAAGTTTAGGTTTTCTTTTCAATTTGGTAAAAATAAAACTGTTATTTTTCTATCCTACACAGGTCCTAAATTTTCCAGTCAGTGTGGTTTAGTGAAAGTATTATCAAAAGTGTTAAAATTACACTTGCTATGAATATCTAAGTCTACCATAATAATATGGTGTCTTTTCACTCTGTGGTGTCAACATGAATAAAACTGCTAAGAATTTTACTTTGAACAAAACATTCTACCTCTAGGCCACACAAATGGAGCCCATCAGAAAAACCCATTGTGCTATACATGAACTGTAATTTATAGTATACCTAACAATTGGGGGCTAATACTATTTCATTAACTGTAGGCCTCTGCGTATATTCAAATTGTTAAAAATAAAAAGGAATATTTTTTATTCATATTCAATTTGATTTATAACACAAAATTCTCTGGATCTCAGGAAAATTTCTCATATCGGGTGGGGACAAAGATTCTATAGATTTTTGTAATGTTTAAGGGTTATTTATGTGGAATTTTTTTGTTACATCTAGCCACATATATTTAAAAAAGACTAATAAAGTAAAGCTAGATTTAAGACTGTTATTTGGAATCATTACTAACACCAACATTATCGGCTTAAAGTATTTAATGGAACAAAGAGGTTGTTAAAAATACATTAGAACTGACAGCATACTGATAAGGATAAATACATGTCCATAAAAATCAAAACCATGTGTGGGTGTTAGTGTTGACAGTTTTAAGATCTGGGGGTTGAAAAATGACATTTCAGCTCCATCATTATAGTTCAGTATGCGACGGTGAAGAGAAAAAACTTAGAGCTTTTGTAGAAGAACTTCTGGTGGCAATACACAGATGCACGCACTGTGACAGTTCAAGCAATTATCTTTTTCTCACACTAATCATATTTTATAATTTGATTACAACATAAAATAAACTCATATTCGCACAGGCCTTATTAACTTACAACTTCCAAAGAAATTAATCCTCAGTTTCCTTATGAACTGTTCAAATAATGATCCGTGGAATAAGCTAACCTGACTTGATCAGCATCGCCGTGTGCCAAGCCCCTTCTGTGCCAGGTGAGACTGCAGTGCTCGCTGTTAACTGGTGTAGTCAATGCCCCTATTAGCAGTCCCGCTGAAGTCACCCTTCTCCTGTTGATTATCATGGCAACAAACACATTTAGGTCACTTTCTGGAGTTAATATTAGCCAAACATGACCTGACAAGAATGCCTGGTGGCAAATCACTCGAGCTACTATTGACTGTGATCTGGGTACACTGTGGTCTTGAGACCCCTCACACAAAAAATTATTATGTACTTACTCCCTCTTTTATTATTTTATATTTTCATACATAATGGAAGATGCACTACGGCAAAACCCATTATAACATGTCATCATTAAGTTTCATAGAGTGGAGATCAGGCTTTGTAAAAGGTTTTTAAATGAGAGGGCAGTGCCTAAACATTTTTGTAGTTTTTTTTTTTGTGTTCTTGAAAGATGTCATTTAACTATTTATCTTTTTTATTATTTTAGCTATACATATTTATTTGATTTCCTACTCACTCTGCGTTAAACACTTGTCAAATCAAATCTTGTGAATGATTGTAAATCAGCTATTCAACTGTTCTGTGGCTGTATAAAAATTTGAGCTAAAATATCCTACTTAATTTTTTTCATACCTGACCCTTTGATAAAATTTACTTCGTAGACTTCCGTCTTTAGTGTGTCGTTCTTATTGAAGCTCTTGTTCGAAAATAATTAATTACATGTATTACAAAGCCTTATGTGCTCTAATTTATGGCACTATTAGTCACAGCAAATTTATTTCAAACGGATGATATACTGTTTTGTTTTCAGATGGATGTGCAATGTCTGTTAGATGACCAAGTGAAGAACAAGCTCTCAGCTCAAGAACTACGTTCTCAAGTGAACACCAGTGATTACGAAAGTTGCAGTTCCAATGTTTCATCAAATGATAAGAAGCAAATCCAGCCAAGAAGAATTTTTGGTATCTTTCAAAGATGACATCAGAAGAATAAAAATTGTAAATAGTTAAAATCATTTAACTGTTAACATCATAGCATAGGTTCAACATTGATATGTTCAACTTTTTTTTAGATAGTACTTACATGATAGCACAGAGTGTAAATTTTAGCAGTTGAAATTGTGTTTGACAGGATTGTAGTTTGATAAACATTTTGTACAGTAATTCAAGAGGTTAGCAAAATCAAACTGTTACAAACTTTTATGAAATAAAATAGTTGTGACTGCTTTTTAATCATTTGTGTATGAATTCATCTGCTTTGAATTTTGTAGCCTACAAACTTTATTGTGAAAAGATAAAAAGATCATGTATCGTCCTGTCACAGTAATGAATATAAGCCTATAGTGTACCCAGCTATCAAAACATGCCAGACTGAAATAATACTTTATATACAACCAACCAATACTGCAAGGATTGAAAAAACAGTGGCTAAAGAACAGAACTGTTCTTAACTTCCTTACTAGATTAACTACCAAATCTGTTACAGTTTATTGTAAATCTTCTGAATAGCATCTAAAACAAACTTTCTTTACGTTTGAGAATATTTGTTTTTTAAACATTATGTTGGAGTCATCCGCTAAACTGAGATTCTTAATTTTACTGATTCTTCTGCATCATTCACGTATGTATATCATTAATAGGACAGGACAATGCTTCCTTGGACAACCCCTATAGTATTTGTTGTTAGGATATCAAAATTGACAATGTTGACCCAATCAATCATTCAGGGTCAGCAAAATCTATATAATATGCTTCGTGTCATTAAGATAAGACTGTTATAATTTGTATGCTTTTTATACTATTCACAGCTAAATTTCATAATTTTTTGATCAATCATGTCAAATGCAGATGATTTACAGAAATTCCAAGCGATTCATCATTAATTGCCTTGTAAGTATATCTCTTATAGAAAATCAGCAAAAGTTGTTTCAATGCTTTTAAGTGTTGTAAATTTGATAGTATTGTATAATTTTTATACATATTATTTTTACCCAGTATTCAAATGTTACTGCAAAACTAGACATAACTGCCATCAGGCGATAATTATAAATATTAGATTTATTACATTTATTATGCAAAGAAATAGTTCTTGCAGTTTGGGGATATTCTGGAAAGATTCCAGTACTAAAAGATGAGTATATTATATGAAATAAAATAATGCATATACTAATAGAAAACAAAAAAAAACTATGACAAAATATTAGTTTACTACAAATAAATTATATTTAAAATTGCCAAAATAAAATAACATTCAAAATATTGTTAACCTGATATTCACAGAGCGGACCATGGAGTGAAAGAGAACACATGTTGCTGTTGAAAGTAAAATAAAGAAAATACATTTATGTGGCTTTGAAACCACATAATTAAAATGTGTTAGCAACCACTACACACGTGTAAGCATACAACTGCTACATTGATATGGCAGTTTTGCTAGTACGTACATCTTTCAGATTCCTAACCACATAATTTGCCTAGTTTTCACAGATAGGAATAGGTCATGTTTAGTTCATGCTTAAGATAGGCCAATTAATATACAGTGAAACCTCGTTAATAAAATACCGGTTATTTCAAAGTTCGCGTTTATTCGAACACTTTTAATTCCCCTTCAGACTGGGATAGCATATTTAATGTCAATCAATACGGTTAATACGAAATATTCGTTATTATGTATTACGAAGTAACCTCACGTCCGCTCACGTAGTGTACTATTGTTTTATTATCGGATAAACCGAATGAAATTTTAGAACAAGAATCGCACACTTTAATCACGTGCACACAGCTTCACTATAATCTTTGAATATATATACTGTATAGAAGTCGCGAGTGGATAGGATTTACTCTACGTTTTTCAGAAGCGCATGATAGGCAGCTTGGGAACTTCACCGCTGCAGTGCGCTGCCGTAAAGCCCTGTATCGTCTTAGTTGTTATTTACACGTTAGAGGGCAGCACTGTCGCCCGCTGTCATTCCCCGCACCCCCTATCTATCATTCCCTGCAGCTCAAGGTCGTTCTACGAGAGGGGGAAGGGGTGTTTGAAGAGTTCGACACTTGTCCGCTAGGGACCACCACTAGTCGATGCCCTAGAGATGGTGGCAATTGCGGCAATGAATTAACCAACTACCTCAAAACCGTATTAGAAATTTTAACCTGGGCTGGCGACTTCTATACAGTATATATATTCAAAGCTATAATTCTGTTAACGGCAAATAATTTGTACGGTAAATGGTATACAGTCAATCCTCTATCTATCGAACTCGCATGTATCGATTGTCCGTGTTTATCGTATACTTTCTACGGTCCCGGCAAAATTGCCATACAACTAAGGTTAAAAAAGTCCGCTTGTACCGATGTTCGAATTATCGTTTTGTCCGCATTGATCGTACAAAATGTGGTCCTGTCACTATAAATTATAATAGATGATCGTTTAACCATAAAGATTTTGCAAAAATAACCATTTCTTAGAAAGAAACCGTCATAAAAACAGTAACGATAGTATACAGTAGTAAAAATCAACTTAAATCTGCAGCCAAGTAATGGAGCACGTAAATATGAAAAGACAAATGAACAACAACTTACGAAGAAATATGGATGATGTACCATAACTACAGTACAAACCCAATTGTTATCCTAAGATAATTACCATAAAAAGAACTAAAGATTCTTTGTCGATACCATAATTACTACAGAAGCACGATAGCTACCACATTTGCACTACAGTTACCGTAACAACTGAGATGTATATTTACTGTGACGGTAATGTATTTATTTATGACATATTAAAAATAAAGAACATTATTGAAAAATAGGATGTTAAATTTTTATATGTACGTTTGGCACATGTTGCGAAGAAATAATGCGATCTGAAAAAATGCAGTACTACTACGAAAAGCGAAAAGGGTAATCGTGGATTTTTAGGTTATGGCAGTCTCTCTCGTTTTTCAGTAATATCGGCCGAAAATTAACAAGCGTATCGGAAGTCGGCAGAAATGCAGATTCAACTAAATATTGGCAAAATCGGCTTCTTCAGTACAGCTCTACATTTGATGACATGAGTAAACATATTTCAGACTTCAGGATATTGAAAAAGACTTTAATTTCCATGTAGATTTATTGTGCGTATGTTTTTTTTTTGCAAGTGTAAATTGAATTAAGTAAAATACTTCCATTTTTATTTATTTTTCAACTGATTTAACTTTAATGACAAGTAACTGATATATTTCTGACACTAATTTTGAGGTTGAAATATTTTTTAAAAATTCTTAGAGTGAAGTCCACTTTAGCATTAATTGTCTTGGAAAATGTTCTGGCTGCTAGTGATGTAGACACTGATGTCTTGTCTTCCTTCGACAAACTTTGCAGTGCAGTAAAGGACATTTATGCAACTAAAAAAGTGCAGAAAAAAATCAATGAATTTTTCAAGCCTCTTTAATTCTCCATTTGACTAATTTTTGAGTTAATAATCCATACTTGATTTTGTCGATTATTATTAATGTGAGCATATGCACCTGTTAATACAAACCTCGTTAATACAAACTGCAAAATTCTTGGTCCCTTCAGGTTTGTATTAAAGAGGTTTCACTGTAAATACAATAATTTTTGTCATAATGTAAAAAATTTAGTGTTGGGCCGATTCCTAAAATATACAGATTCCGATTCCATTTTCGATTCTTAAATTAAAGGGTCGATTCTTCGAATCCGATTCCTTAATTTTTGTCTGACAATGTTCAACAGAGTAATATACTCACAAAAAAAAAAGGTTGTTTATGATTTTAAAAATGTAATTGCGTTGTGTTTCAGTTTCTGTGCAGAAATTAACATTATATACAGCTTATATAATGTTAAAAAGTATGTTCATTACCATCAAGTTATGCTACCCTGAATTTCTAGCACAATTTGGCCTTTTAACTTTGCATATAGTTAGACAAAACACGTGTTCAAACACAATCAAAGATGTCTTATAAATTGTAAGTAATGTTATAACTTAACCAACTTTAGATACCTTACATTATAAACTCCATTAATTAATTGTAAAAAAGAGGTTTGTACGGTTAGGTTAAGAATTTTATTTTCAAGCTCAACTAAATAATGATCCAAATAAAATAACAATATAACCACGTTTATACATATTTCAAGGGACCAGGGCTAAAAAAAAATAAAGAGGGAAATTTAAAAATAAAAATTTATTATCTCATTATGATGGAAATGACCAGAAACAAATATACATCACACTAAAATAAAATGTCAGAGATGCTTACATTTTAATATATTACCTAGAACTTAATTATCTCACTTGGTGAAAAGAATAAATCCATCCAGTCTTGCAGTTCTTCACAACTGTAAATAGAAAATAAATTTTCGGTTCTTGAGTAAGAAATTCTGTGCATGTTTTAGCATCTCAAAATTTCCACATTTTATGGTGAGATTTTCTTACACAAAATATTTAAACTCTTCAAATAATCGCGTGTTAACATTTAATTCATTTCAGAAATTTATCGGAAACAATTCTTGTTAAACTAACACAACTACTTTCAAAAGATTGTTTATGTTTGGTAATAAAAATTTACGAACGTTTCAGCAGCAATGTTTGGAAATTCAGTTTAGCCAACTGCCTTTCCAAAATATATCTAAAATAAAAAACGAGCATCACTGAACATGCACAAGAACGCCGATTTACAGCAATTTGGTTATGTTGCTTTTAAACTTATTTTAATATGGTCACAGTAATCCACTGTGAATTTGGGTAAAATCTCGTTAAAAAATTATTTCATTTTAATTCTTTAAAGATTTAAGTGCAGAGATGTGAAACATCTTAATTTTCACGTTCACGTCACCAAAAATTTGGTTCATGGCCGTATGATTTACCATGGCAGGTAGCACAAAAAAAAAAGTTGTTTACAATGGCAAATTTAGCTGCCATGATCAAATAGTTAACGTTTACATTATTTTACGTGCCGTTTACATTTACATAATTTTCTTTAAACCTTTATGGTTTTTTCTAATTATTTTTGAAGGTTTACTATTAAATGCAGTGCTGCTGCAACGTAATTTCCGAAAAATGCTTTCGCTTAAAGCGGGAAAATAGATACAGTGAAACCCTGATTATCAGTTTTCCAATGGACCATGAGTAAAAAACGGATAATCCAGGAAATCCTACAATGTGGGAACACACTCTAAAGTTACCAAATGCACAATGTATGTACTATTGCAAAAACTTTCAGTGAATCAGTTAGGTATTTCCATAAACTGACACCAGCAGCACACTGTATATACACTATCAATATTGGAAAATTATACTTCCTTAATTTTTTTAAATGAACAAAACAAAATAAACTTGAAATTTGTATGTTTTAAGCAAGTAATTACGTATGTATTATTCAAAATTTAAAAGGTACATACCACATGTTATAAGATGCACACTACTTTCTTATTTATAATGCAGAGAAATTATAAGATGAGTTTTTATGCAGCAAAATATTTTTGGTGTTGGTAATCACAAGTTTGTTAAGAGTCGATGGAGGAATACCATAGCGCTTTGCCAAATCAACCCGTTTTTGCCTGGATTTTTTTCAACGGCATTTATAATTTCTAAACGCTCTTTAATGGTTTTAACCTCTTTTGTAGGCCGATACATATCAATGAACCTTTACAAATTTCACACGTGCATTAAAGTTAAATGCGTAAAGCTAATTTACCGTAAACAAAGAAAATCTCGCGCATATACGGCCGGCCACGGAAACGCTAGGATGAACAATTTCGTCTATGTTTCTCGCAGGATTTCACTGTCGCTAAATAGAAACGTGTTTACGTTGGGCTAGTATGTACAGTATATCGACCACGGTTATATTGTTGTGTCGATTATCGCACAAAGCAAGAACTATCGAGCGAGCGTTAGCTTTCGTCTGTTGTTTTATCGAAGTTGGTGAACCTGTTAGCAACAGCGTCATGCTCACTTTATTCGTTTTCTTTTAGTAATGGCCGCCATATGTAAATATTGGTATTGCGTGTCGTGTAGACACCCGTAAACTGGAATATTTCTCGGGAATTTGAATGTGAAATCGGTAAAAAGCCTGTAAAGTTCAACCCGTTAAACCGGGTTAAAAAATACTCATAACGATGGAAACGGGATTTTTTTAACATTGTTCTTGCAGGATTTTTTCGGGACCATGGACATTGAACAATAAAACCGGGAAATTCTACAATGCGGGAACGAATAAACGAGGTTTCACTGTACTGCATTATTTTGTACTGTAGGGAAAATGGCGGTGCAAGAAAATAAATACGTTAATCACCGTAATTCGTAAATCAGTTCCGTAAAAAAAAGATTGTATTATGTAGTTTAAAAATTATATTTGCATGCATTTTAATATTTTTTTACGTTGCGTAGGAGATGTATTTTGCAAAATTAAAAACAATGCAGGAATCGGTCATGGTCGATTCCAAAACCATTGTATTCGGAATCCCACGATTATAGTGCAATCGGTGGAACCGACCGATTCCAGAATCGGAATCGACCCATCACTAAAAAAATTTAACAACTAAAGTTCTACAGAGTACCATCAAATCTTTGAAATATTAGGAACTAAAGGTTTCAGTGTTCAATGTAGTTAGAAGGAAACTGAAAATTTTTCGTCAATTAGTTTCTTTCCATTTTCTGCTAAACTTCATCTCCAAAATCCAGACTAGTTAGAAGTCAACCAATTCAAAGCAATGTTATTCTCTTCAGAACTCCTCTGCGATAATTAGAACATCTATCGACATAATGCTTAACTCACACAACATTCATTCATTTCATGAGATACACGCGTTAGTTAAATAACAAGTTTTAAAATCAAAATATTCCAAATATGTACATTATGTAAACATTTAAGCAACATAGAATTGCTCAGGATACTTCATTTACATTGTCTGTAAAGTATAAGCCTTGTACAGCTTTGTAAATACCTAAAATTTAGTTTAAAAATTGTCGTAATTAAAGTTTGCAAAATTCAAAGCTTTGTTTACAATATTGTGGATATTACATCTTTTTACCTACACATATTCCTAGGAGAAATAAATACCATGGTGGCTGCCAAACTAAGGAACTTAGCCTTGAGTCAGCTATAATTACTATAGGTAAAATTTTGTTATTATATTAAAAAATTTTTTTTGGGGGGGGGGGGGGGGGGGGGGGAATAAAATTAAAAAAATTTAATTTAAAAATAATTATTTTTCAAGGTAATCAAAATAGGAACTGGAAAAAAACTACTTTCATACACTCTGCAAAGCAAATATTTAAGGCAATTGCATATGTGTGAAGAAACTTCAAAAGGGTGGATCCTGTATCCGGTCATCATTCACTGTGTATTATCCACCAGATAAAACATAGTCGTCGGTTGATCAGCTTTGAGTTTTTGCTGTGAATATGCGACCAGATGTTTTCCATGAGATCTACTTTTAGATATGAAGTAATTTTATGAATGCGAAATTATGACAAATTAAACATGATTACATAACATTTAATTAAATTGAACTTAAAAATGTGAACTAAAACCTGATGAGTTCGATGACAGGGGTAGCTGTTGCGAGAGCTCTGTCCCCCGGGCGCGTGTACTTGAGCTGGCCGCAGTATGAAGTAAGTTTGCCAGCTGCCAGGAGTACACCTGCAGGGAAACAAATGTAGCCCTCATGATACACACAGCAATGACTATAACTGAATCAGTATTAACAGAGAACTCCTGGGAGATGATCTTCATTTACACAGTATTTTCTGCCCAAGTATTAAGCCGGTTCTGGTACAGTTTCAAATCCAATGAAGAAGTGGTCCGTCAAGTTAGTCCCTGGTTTGATGGCTGATAGAAAGATCTACTTTTAACTTGAGTATCTGTTTGCAAAATTTAGTGAATTAAGATGGTTGGACAAAAAACTCTCCTTAAACATGTAAGGGTATGTCAGACAACATAACAAAATAATAATTTGAATAGTAGTCGATCACATTCTCTCCAGTTATGTGGCTGCAACAATTAGTTTTACTCTTCTGATAAACAAGTTCAATGTTAAATACCGAGGTTACGACTAAAGCGTTGTTAAATACACAGTTGTAGTAACTGGAACACTTGGCTGTATCCAATACTCACATCTAGATGCCTGGAGAAGTCCTGGAATACGAGCTCCCGGGATGTCACATCTATGTGGATCCCATCTGTGATTGGCTCGAGTCTGCTCGAGGTTCTGACAAGTTTGAATTCTTGCGTTTTTCTGGTGCCATCACAAAGACAAAATTTCTGAATCAATAATTATTTCAGCTAAAATTTTTTGTATGGTAAAAAATTCATCAGTGCTGAGTACATTTTACAAATTGTTTGTGTACAAATAAGTTGTAATGAATACAAATTATTTTATTTATTTTAATTTTTTTACCATGCTCAGTAAAGAGAATTTAGCAGTGGGGAATGACAAATAGAATACACAAACACAAAAAAAAATCTAACAAAAATCGAAGGATACGACAAACAGACAGCACAAGGAAAAATATAATACGTAAAATAAAACCTTACCACAGCCACGGCAATATTACTTAGGACAGGTCAGATCAGAAAACAAAAAAAATCATCAGAACAATTCCCAGGAGAATTAATACCACAATCCTTAAGGGCCCCGTCTGCCCAGACACACACACGGTGCACAGAGCTTCAGGAAAAACACAATTTCAAAACTACTCAAGATAGCAGAGTGGGGTCTGTTACAAAAACCACTTAAAAATTCGCTGGAAGTGGTTTCCGAAATACGTTTTTTAAATTGTAATTATAGAATAGTTAAAATGGCTAAGAGGATTGTTTTCAGAGTAATTTTTGTCATAAATAACTGGTACAGATTATTGAAAGCACTTAGGGGACTTGCATGGACTTGATAAAATTTTACTGTTGTCCTATGGACGAGAAGACTGGGTGCCAGTTCACAGTCTTGCACATAGAGGCGATACCGCACTAGAAGAACCAGTGAGCGTTGTGCTTATCATCCCACCTAACTATCATCATACATGACACCTTAAGATGCATTATTGAATAAGGTGGGATTTACTAAATTAAACTGAGTAAATAAATCTAGATGATTAAATTAAATTTTATATTTTTAATATTTTATTAATTTTTATATAGTATATGTAGTTTATTAATATTATTATAGTTAGAAATTAATATAATAATTAAATCATTTACCATGTTAATATGTGCACAAAGTACGTACATGTTAATGAGCTATTAAATTGTAGGACTATTAATCCTGTTATGAGTTATAGCAATTTTTAATGAAAATAACATCTAAATGCACTCTGCAATCAGAATGATTAGGTAGATCATGATGGGGAAGATTTTTAAGATTAATGATTTTGAACAATTCATTTTGTATAGATTCTAATTTTATAATGTTGGAGGAGTTAAATGCAGATAACTCAACAATACTTAAAAAATAGATACAATCTAGATAAGTAGCATGATAAGTGATAAATTTGATCAAAACCAGAGTTCATTTAGATAATGCGGTTAAGTAGAACACATGAAAGAATTAGTTCTAATAAGTATTAGATTTATAAATCAAATAACATGCAAAGTACAGTCAAACCTCTATCGTTTTTCAGGGGACCAACAAAAAAATTCAGTAGATGCGGACATTCATTAGATGTGGACTTCACTCTTAGATTTTGAAAAAAATATTTCAACCTCAAAATTAGTGTCAGAAATATATCAGTTACTTGTCATTAAAGTTTAATCATTTGAAAAAAAATAAAAATGGAAGCATTTTACTTAATTCAATTTACACTTACAAAAAAAAAAACATACGCACAATAAACCTACATGGAAATTACAGTCTTTTTCAATATCCTGAAGTCTAAAATGTTTACTCATGTCATCAAATATAGAGGTGTACTGAAGGAGCCGATTTTGCCAATATTTAGTTGAATCGGCATTTCTGCCGACTTCCGATACGCTTGTTAATTTTTGGCCGATATTACTGAAAAAACGACTGCCATAACCTAAAAATCCATGAGTACCCTTTTCACTTTTCGTAGTAGTACTGCATTCTTTCAGATCGCATTATTTCTTCGCAAAATGTGCTAACCGTACATATAAAAATTTAACATGCTTTTTTTTTTCAGTAATGTTCTTTAATTTTAATATGTCTTAAATAAATACGTACATTACCATCACGGTAAATATACATCTCGGTTGTTACGGTAACTATAGTGCAAATGTGGTAGCTATCGTGCTTCTGTAGTATTATGGTATCAACAAAGAATCTGTAGTTCTTTTTATGGTAATTATCGTAAGATAACAATTGGGTTTGTACTGTAGTTATGGTACATCATCCATATTTCTTCGTAAGTTGTTTGTTCATTTGTCTTTTCTTCATGTTTACGTGCTCCATTACTCGGCTGCAGATTTAAGGTGATTTTTACGTATACAATCGTTACTGTTTTTATGACGGCTTGTGTCTAAGAAATGGTTATTTCTGCAAAATATTTATGGTTAAACGATCATCTATTATAATTTATAGTGACGGGACCACATATTTTGTACGATCAATGCGGACAAAACAATAATTCGAACATCGGTACAAGCGGACTTTTTTAACCTTAGTTGTATGACAATTTTGGCGGGACCGTAGAAAGTATACGATAAACACGGACAATAATACATGCGAGTTCGATAGATAGAGGTTTGACTGTATGTATTTCAACTTGAAGGATTATATTACTATAATGGAATACCGTATTTACTCGCATAATGTCCGCAGTAATTTGGCTACATTTTTGACAAAAAAAATGGGGTGCTGACATTATGAGGTGAAGTCTGAAAAAAAAATTTTTTCCACAAAATTTTACATGTTTTGTGTAGAGTAAAAAAATTGTTCTCTCATAACTAGTTCACCCTTCCCTCGGCCCAGTTGAAAAATATTAACGGCGGCACACTACTTCACAGAGCGCTGGTGATTGGCGACCCTCGGCAGAGGACGTAAGAAATGTGACAGATGTTGAGATAATTGGGTTCCAGCAATTAGTGGAAGACGCCACTCTTTTTTTTTTCTTCTCTCACTCGCGTGTGCGCTCTTACGTTCAGATGCCGCAGCCAGCCTACACAAAATAAACGCTTTGCGTGAAAAGATATTTTTTTTAATCTTTCATTGAGATGGCCACTGACGGCACGGGGCAGATGTCTAATGTCGGCATTAGCCGGCGCTGGCGAGCCTCCCTCCCTGTCCCTTGCCCACTGTGTGTATAAAAACAGTTACCGGCAGACATCTGTGCATGCGAGTCCTGCCCTGCTTGACTGAAGCGGGGGAAGGAGTGCAGAGTGTGGAAAAAGCTGAGCAGGAATTTTTAACGAAAACAAAGCAGAGTCTTGTCTTTCTGACATGTAAAAATTTATGTATGTCCATTCTGTTACAGCTGACGTTTTCTTTACGTTACGTATTATATCTTACATGAAAACAAAATTAAAGCCTCTCAGCGACCGCTACGGAGAAATGAACAACTCAAGGTCAAAGCATTGTTGAAAAAGTCGGTAAATATCCATCCCGTTACTGTGTCTTTCAGGGGTGGCCAAGGTTGCTTTGTCTGGTGCGGACTTTATGCGGATTTTTAAAAATTCCATTTCAAGTATTTAAAAAGAAATGTGCGGACATTATGCGATTAAATACGGTATTTGCTATTTAATAATATGAAAAAAATCAAATTTGTGAGGCCTACCTGGTCCCTGTACAGCCTGCAGATCTGGCACTGGCTGGTTACCCCTTGCAGAAACAGCTGATGCAACCAGCTGGCCTTACATCGATCACACGAAGCACCACTTACATTGTTCTGCAACTGGAGCATTCGACAAAAACACGAAAACCAAATGTTAGTTCACTTATCTACAAAATATAAAGTTAATGAAACCCACTACCTACTAAAATTAACTACAAAAAAAAAGAGAGAAAAAAAAGAAATGTTTGTATAATATAAAATTGATACATGCAAATTATAAATATTAAAATATTTTATAATAAATAAAATTATTAAAATAAACTTTCATTACTCAGAACAAAAACATTCAATAAATATGACACAGGTATTTTATTAAGGAGATCTAGTAAAAATTATGTATATACATATATTAATAAAATAAAAACACAAAATTTGATTTAGGTTCACAGAAATATTGAACTTAAATATACTAAAATCTAGTCCAGACATGTAAAATTTATCTGTAGATAGTAGTTTGAAATTATATGTTAGTTTATTTCAATATTTTGGTTAAAAAGTGAAAAATAAGATTAAGTTTGTGAACTAGGAACTCCATAAGTATTAGGTAATTACCAACAGAAACATTGTCTGACCAAAAAATTGGCTTGCCAAACCACATTAAGGAGAGGTAAGAGGGTGGGTGGGTTTATAAAAATCAACACAATGTCACTGTGGCTGGCTGACAGCTTTATTAAATACAATGGTACTATATCTTTGTAAATTTCACTTTGTAACTCCCGTGTGTAATGTCAAGTTTAATTTTATAGACAACTCAAGGCGATCTTTTCGTCAAAGATAATTTAAAGTCATATGAAGTACTTGCTGTAAAACTGCAACAAGAAAAAAAAATAATAATCAATAATATAATACACCAGGGATAAAACCTAATCATTTGGTTGTTGTCACATAATTATATCTTCCAGTGGGTTACCTCTAAAAAAATTTATTCCGGTACTGTATTTTCTCTTAAAACTCCATAATAGACCAAGCCAGTTAGTCTAAGATCCACAGTAACTCTGCACCTAATACTTGTAGGAGTAAAGGTAAATTTATTTGTCACTCTCTGCTCTGGCTCTGGATTTTCTGCACACTGCTGTGTTTCCTTTACATAAGTCAGCACATGTTTCCAGGCCTTGTTTGTTATGAACAATAAGTTAGAATCAATTACTCCCAGAGTGGAGGCTTACATTGTGTGTGTGTGTGCATGCGCATGTGTGCGTGTTTGTATGGCACATAAGGCACTGGTATTCTGTCTCTTGCCTCATATCAGTAAATAGCTAATATCTTGTCATGTTAACACTTTTAATGTAAAATTTTATATTTATATGTTTTCATAATTACCTAGAGTTTCAAAGTTATCAAGTAAAAGCCAGAACTTAAAGGATTTTTTCCCTAGTGTACCTCATTATTTAAGTTACAACTCAAAGCATTTGTAGCCTACTGTATGGTGCAAATGTTTGCCACATCTGGTGCTGCACTTAGGTTACCACGTCACAACTGTTTCATGTGACATCACATGGACGAACTGCCGGGCTGACGCATGCATGGTGCGAGCCACAGAGGAGACAACACATCTACTAGAGTGATGGGGTGCCGGTATCGGCATGGCATAGCATTAGCTGACCAGAACATCAGGTGATGGTGAACACCACAGGATTGGTGGAGTGTTCCGTGGCCAGGAAGGAATTGCGAAAGAGAAGCAGGGTAGTGGCAGTAGTGTTCTTGTCGACAAGCCACAGCCTGGCACTCGCCTGGGAGCTCCGAGCGAATGGAGCTCAAGTGTGTGCAAGTGTGTGCGGGAAACTTCACGCACTTAGACAACTACAAAGTGGTTGTGAACCGCAGCTCTCAAGTAAGTCATGAATAGAGGGTTGTGCTCGCAATCATGGAGAGAACAAGGCTTTTCCTTCTGACAGAGAAATTTAGTTTCCTTAATTAACCTGCTTCCAGAAATTTTCAGAATTTGAAAGACATCTGCGAGCAGATATTTTTCGAGTCAAGAGTGTTACATTATTTATAGACTTAGTCACTAAAATTAATATACCAAAATTATTTAAAGAATCACAACTGCCATCCTTGTAAAATTTCCATATTACCATCTTTCATGAAAACTGCCAAGCCTGAGATGATGTGGCATCCATCTCACACTTAAATTCTTTTCTTTCGCTACGTAAAACCTGAATTCCACAAACTTCGTTATGAGCTTACAAATTCTTAAAGTAAAAACAACTTCATGATTAATTGCACCATATAATGCACAAAATCTGGTAGTGTTGTTCTGTTATTTTATTTTAGTATATTTAATTGTGTGTTTTATGAACAAACCATTTTATGGCTTTGTGCTGTTGAGTGGCATGCTAAATTTGTAAATACAGTAGAACCTCGATGATACGTTCCCGTTTCATACATTTTCCCGTGTCATACGCCGATTAATTTTGGTCCCGCCGAAAGTTCTATATTTACAATGGTTTACTTTCCCGGAACATACACTTATAAAATCTTTAATTTCCCGTTTCATACGTTTTTACGAAGCGGAAAAGTCCTAAAATTCACAAATTTTTTTGTTATATTCCTCCTGATAAATTACGTTTTAATGCTTTTATTTTGAAAAACGTTCATTGTTTACCTTTGCAAACGTAAGAAAATAACTTTATCGCACCATAGATATGGATAGTATCGGAAAGACTGTGCACTTCGCTATTAGCATCTATGGCCAGCACCAAGCGAGACTAGTGGCGCGAATGATTATGAAAATGGTGCACGCGATTTACCAAGGCACGGATCTCATATTTTGTGCATTCATTAATCTTTGAACTGAATATACTTGTTTGTTATTGTTTTCTTACGATCGGATTGTTTTATATTTTACGTTTCTCAAGTTAAAATTTTATTGAAAATTGTTCTGTTGCATAAAGTTGTTTGTAAAATGAAACAAACCAGCAAAAATTTCTGTTTTTCTTTTTACAATAGCCTAATTTTTTTATTTTTAATTTAGGCTTGGTGACCTTTCCCCTCTCCAAGAAAGGACTGCTTTACTTGATTATGGACTGTATTTTACATTTCTGGTAGTTTTATTATATGTATATATAATGATGAATTCATATCTTTCATTAATATGATGCAATTATTTACACATTATGTATTTAAGTTTAATCTGACATTGGGCTGGTATGCTAGATTGAAATTTTTTTTATTATTGCCATTCCCTTTTCATACACTTTCCCGCATCATACACCATTTTTGTGCCCTCCGTTGAAAAGTGTATGACAGGGGTTCTACTGTAAATAAACAAATATTTGATATTTCAAAGTGTTAGTACCAGCAGGTAAAAGCACGGCCTGGCTATTTGAAAGTAGATGTTTGCCACATAGTAGCTTTAAAACTCAAGACAGCCACTGGCCTCACAATAAGACTCCTGCAACGTGGGCACTGTTGTCAATTGGTTCACATAAATAAGAAGACTGCCCCAGTGCCCAACCATAGAGCAACTTACAACTGCCTAAACCCACCCAAATGTGCCAACTGTTATCAGAATCACAACACAATGTACAAAGACTGCCCTGCCAACCAGAAAGCCCTTGCACAGCACAAGTCAAATGCTCACACACATCCTGCAACAGGCTATGTGCCAGGAAATGACTCTGGTCTCCACCCCGCTATAGCAGCGGCTGCTCACATGACGCAGCAGCGCCCACAACAGAGTATAGCAACCATGCACCATGCCTGTGCGTCTGTACACTGGCCAGTACCACCCTCCATTCCAACTATCGTTTCCTCCACCACCCCAGCAGAAATAAGGCAACGGTCTGGTCAAGACAACTGCCAGACTGGCACTTTGCAATGAGTCACCCCTGCATCTGCTCCGGCACACGCTTGTTCATACTCGGGTAGCCTGCCTCTGTCAACACCGCCACAGCCATCACTGCAACAATGGCTGAAAACAAGACTATCAGTCTCACCAGTAGCATCCATACAGCCCATACAAGTCAACATAGCAGAAAAACTGTGCAACTGCCATTCCAGCTTCTCCAATGTCAATAGACCCTAACATTCAAATAGAGATAAATGCCACCCGGGATGCATGGAATGCTGGAAGAAATCCTACAGGAACATAAAATACAAATAGTAGCAATTACAGAAACACACCTTGCCCCCACGAACTATACACCGTCAGCCATACAGGGAAGAGTAAGTAGTTCTGACAATCAGACTAACGTTCTACACGATGAAGGGCAAATACTTGACTTGTAAAACTGAAGCAGTTACATCAGCTGATGACAGAGAACCAGCGAGCCCTAACAACATGCACCCTACATGTCTGTTGCTGGGTGATCTAGACGCACAGCATCCGGCCTGCAACTGCACACCCACAAAATGCAACGGTTGCATACTTCAAAAAATATATATATGGTCTGTGCCCCTTAACATCCCACCTGCTTCCTCGACAGCAGACCAACATTCTGAAGTCCTGGACTTCACCATATATTTCAACATCAATTCTATATAAAAATCCAAGTACATAATTCAAACTAATGCACCCCAAGAAGCCAACTGACAGATATTAAATTCTCATATTAGCAAACAACTAATTCCACAGCCAACCAAGCAAGGGCCGAAGACCTGCATACCTATTCCGTCTTCTTACAAAAGCCACAACAACAGCTGAGCCTAAGCTTAAACAAAAATAGAACCCGAACACACTGCCACAACATATTAAAATGTTTATCAGTGCAAAAAAACTCTACTTGGCGCAGATGGCAATGCAATACGTTCCTTGCACTCAAGACAGAATTCACCAACCTGTAAACTAGTGGTGCACCGATATGACTTTACCGATTACCGATTCGATTACCGATTATGAGAGCAATAATCGGCAGATACCGATTCAGTTACCGATTATAATGAAGAAATTTTTTTAAGTGTAATAATGCACACAAAAATTTTTATTCCCATGTGAATTTAATAACAAGATTAGGTAAAATTGAGAATACGGTTATAATAACAGTATAAAAATATATAAAATACACTATTAATTCATTGCAAAGTGTAAATTAAATTAACTTCTATTTATATTTGTTGTTGTAAACAACTTGAACTACAGTCTAATAATTGTAATTTACAATGGGTAAGTTTTTGTTGCGGAAAACTAGCATTATTATTGACTATCACATAAGGTTACATCAAGAAATTACCGTTTAACAATGTAAACATGCTGCTTTATTTTGTTCACTTGAGTTTATAGAAACATGTTTCCACACTTACTTTTTTTTCTCCCTACTCGCCATCTCACTATAATTATATAAAAATGACTGAAAACCAATTTTAGCACATGTGATTTTATTTATGTTGACTGAATATATAAAATTATAAATACTTTTTCACTTTTCACGTCACATACAAATAACAAACGGATAATGTTACCAAAGACGCCCATAACGAGTTTGTAAAACGCAGTGATAAAAACTAGAAGGTATCGGGACCACGATTTTGAACCGCTACTACGACTCGAAAAGATTGATTGTCATAGAATCCACTGCAATTGTTTGTGGTATTTTGATTGCGTGCCATCTATTTTACGTCTCTGGCTATAGGTAGTGTACAAGGCCACTAAACAAAAGACAAAACGTAAATAAACGTGTAGGAAAATTTATTGTTGGAGGCAATGAGATTTATTAAACTTAACGAAATATCTGTGATTATGATATGACGGAGTTAGATGAATTTTGTAATATATACAAATATTACCG
The DNA here is from genome assembly GCF_032445375.1 of Bacillus rossius redtenbacheri. Lineage (NCBI taxonomy): Eukaryota > Metazoa > Arthropoda > Insecta > Phasmatodea > Bacillidae > Bacillus > Bacillus rossius. Next base: position 2,365,369 of record NC_086331.1, read on the forward strand.
TATTTCGTCCTAAAATGTGTAACAAAATAGTACACGGTAAAAACCTACTTTACGCTGGGACGTAAATAATCGGCAAAGTAATCGTTAAGATAATCGCCGATTACGATTAATCGGTAAGTACCCATAATCGCCGATTACGATTCATCGGTATCCGCATCGGTGCACCACTACTGTAAACTGTGCTGAACAATAACCTGGCAATACAGCACCTCAGTGTGGAATGCAAAACTACACCGAATAACAACCATAAACAATACTCTATGGAAACTCACCCAAAATCTATCACTATTCTTCCCATTAAACTGCCTACTAATCATACTGCATTTACTTCTCAGAACAATGTAAATGCACTGGCCGTCAGTGAAGTACTAGCTTTCCGTCCTAATACTCTCCCTAATAAACCAGCTCACACACTCCATGTCTTATGTAACTTGCCTAAGAGCAGCAGATTTCACAACAGAACCAAACTGACCAGCATCACAAAATCAATATCATCCCTACGGATAGGTAGGGAAAAGCGCCGATTTGCTGGAAGCAAAAAAAGGGAGTGAATTGCCCACAAAAGCTAAATTTAGTCATCAAGCGTTGCAGACTTAAGATTCAAAGCCCTTACAAATTTATCAATTTCCACCTAAATAATAAAGTTAAAGGTGTCACGTCAAATCTCGATCTTTCTCTCTAGACTAGCCAGCTACAGAATTAACACCATCATCGCAGTCATGTCAACATCTTGCAAGGATTAGCTCCGAGTGACCAACAGAGACGCTGACCATAATGCCTGCCACATCATGAGGCACCAGCCAGACCCAGTTCATCCCCCCCTGCCAACCCTTAAATATTTCGTTTATAGTGATTTTAATTAATATATCACACTGTAATTTTTACTTTCAGTAACTAAGTCTTTGTTCGCTCCCTCCCTTCTAAGGGACTTCTGGCGCAACAAGTTTTCACTTTCAGGCAGAAGGTTACCTCTAGTATTGATGGTTTATTTCTGTTTCCCATTTAACTACATCCCACAGCCTGACGAGGCACTAACTGCAGTATTTGTATTTTATTGTTCAAACTGGAAAATGGTACATTGCTCATGCCTGGAAATATTCTCTCATAAAATAGGCTTTTAAATAGTCTATTTTAGAATGTCTCTTGAAATTCGAATTCTTAAGTAATCTAAAAATTCTCATTTCACATTTAACTACAGTAGAATCTCATTATAGCGAGCACGGTAATAGCGAGAACACGGCTATAACGAGGTATTTTTGAGGAATTTACGGCGTGATCGCTTGTAGCGCGCTTTTGTTATTTGTCTGCTTTATCTCCACCCCTCTCGCTCGCCACTAGACATCTTGCCGAGGACGCCTGTCACATTCTTCAGCCGTGCAGTCGCCACCTAAGTGCGTGGCTTAAAAATAGAATCCCATCCTTTCTTTCTTTTATCAAACTTCCGTTAGTTATCTGTGCCGTGTGTAGACAAAGTTTGAGATTGGAACAGAAACAACGTAAGAAAGTATTTTTTACAAATTTGAAATATGTAGGTTTTTGTTTTTATAATCGCGTATTTTCACGTTTTTTTTTGGTTATCTTAAAAGAGATAATATCAAAAAGCCGCTCTAATGAAATTTAATTGTTTCTTGGTTAACAAAAACTATTAATTATCAAATATTGTTAATTGTTTATATTCTATTTATTATTATTTACGCGACGTCATACTGTACGCCATAGAGTAAATAAAGTACTAGTACAGAGTGGACACTCAATGCTATTGCAGTTCTACGTTTTTTTTATTCAGAAATGCTCTAGTTGCTATACAAAAACGCAAACTTGACAAACATTAAAATGAAGTTGCAATGGCTTAAAACCGAGATAAAATACCTTCTGGAGTAAGACTTACGTTTAAAATTATAAGTAAATTTTAATTTAAATACAACATTGTTCGTAGAAAGTACAATTTGCAGTTAATATGCTTAAAACACTAATTTGAATAGTAGGGAAATTTGTAGCTTCAACTGAATGTTGGCGAGCTTGTGACTTTTTTCGTGCATGCATTAATATTTATAAAAATATGGATTTTAATTTTTTTTTTCCTTATAAGCAAATCATTTAACTAAATATCGGTAAACGTAACATAAAATGATTTAGGAGAGCAATATTTTTAAAACAATAAGTAAATTTCTTACCTTCGGGACAGTGTTTGCCTTAACCTCATTTCGGTTAAAAATGTTTTGTTTACGTATCATAACATTTGTTAAAATGCATAACATGTAACATATTTTTGGATTATATTAAATTGCTGCATTTTTTAATGTCCAAGAAACAATTTCTGTTCTAGTAGAATCACGTTGATTGAAGTTAAGGTTAGGATTTTCGTAGGTACCTACCGAATTGCATTACAAATCGCAAACAAAACTAATGCATAAAAAAACGTGCAGAAGTATTTAATCATTAACACAGGCAATGTGTATTTCTGGCAAATTTAACTGCCTAAGTTGTACAATTTTCCCACAAAAACTGAAATGAAGCTGTTACCAATGGCATTAATTCTTTATGGATTAGGTGAAAGTACAAATCATTCTCGTATCTTCACTTCTTGAAGACAGGTGTATAGCAATTGTTACGGAAAAAAAACCTTAATTTCAACATAAAAATTTAAAAGACACTTCATTTTATCGCAACCCTCACCTCGGTAATTGTTCCGTAGCACGTATCCAAGTTTATCCCTTGATACTGTTGGCATGATCATGTATGATTTATCCGGTGGCACATGATGCTTGCTGTTTTAATTAATGTTAAAACAGCAAGAATCATTACCACAGGATAATGCCATTAGTATCAAGGGATAGACTTGGATACGCAATACAAAATTTTTACCCACACCTCCCTCTCGACCAAAAAATAAAATTCATACAAAACATTTAGACTAATTAAAGTATATAAGTAGCAAGTTTGAGCAGAATTTGAGACTCATTGACATTTAGAACAGTAGGTACCTAGGTATTAATGTATTGTGTGCTTGTCTTCAACGTGCGACTACACACAGCCTAAAAAGAGGAAATTCTGTAGGGCATGAAAACAAAATACTCATCACTATTTTAATTACAAAAAACTTTTATTTTGTATCGTTTTAATAATTTACACATACCTAGTTTCGTCAAGCGGAAACTTAAAGTAAAATAAATTATTATTATCTCTTCTCTTGTACCAGTAGTTAACACAACACGTAGCCGAATCAGGCATGTTTCATAACAGTTAACAGTGATTTATAAAGTAGTTCATGAAATCATTGATATTATTTAACGTTATTACTATTTAAACATGATTGAAACAAAATTTCCTTAGAAAGTTTTTTATTAAACCTAATATTACTTAATTCAACGCCGACGCCATTAATTATGGTGTTGTTGGTTAAACAAGTGGTTCAACATGCCAACGAAAATTTGTTTATTTTCTTTTAAGTAAATATATTATTTTCATTTCAACAATACCAATTTATGCCATAAATTTGATAAAATGTTAAAACAAATGTAATATTTATTTAATCAACGTGGTATTTTGATTATAATTTTCGTGCTCAGATGTTGGATAAAACTGTATAGCAACTGGAAAAATGCGATTGCCTTGCCCTATGAAGTGTCCCCCCCCCCTGCTGTACGCGTACGCAATACGACTGGATTCGTTGCTGCAACATAACATAGCATGTCATGCAGTATCAGAAGTAACGAGTAACGTAACGATAGTAACGAGTACTAATTGTTATAGTAACAAATACATACGGTTACACATTTTTTCGTTACTTTTACACCTCTAGTCGGCACTACCGTATTTATTTCCGAATCGCTAGGGCAGTTTTCTTGTAACTTTTGTTTCGGTCAGTTGTTGGGGTATCTGTCCGAGAAAGGGGTGGTGATGGTTTGAGTTTAATCCCAAATTTATTTTCTAAAAAAGTTGACAGGTTTCTTTAAATGAAAAAAGTATAGTTTTCCAGCGACTATTACGTTTGAGGCGTACGTGCGTTGCCGCAGCCGCACTCCTGCTATTTTGTAAGGAATTAAATCGTCGCGCTACACTAGCACCACCTGTTAGCAACATCCCGAACCAACGTTGCCGCCAGCAGACAGCCCGCGTCGACAATAGATAGCAGGACAATGCTGCGTCGGCCGCGGGCTGAGATGCTATACTTACGTGGCTTGATAGGGTATTCTGGTTATTTTGACGCAATCGGTGATCGCATCCGTACTTATGGGGTATCGTTTTAAAGAGAATTCACACATCTGCTCACAGAAATTAAAATTTCGTTAATATAACCTGTTATTTTCCAATTATACAGGTTTAAACACAATTTTTATGCTATTTTCGGTTAATTTTTATTTTTTGGGGGCCAAAATCTGTCCAATTCGGTTATAGCGAGGACACGGTTATAGCGAGGATCAAACCCGGAACCGTGACACCTCGCTATAACGGGACTCTAGTGTATTAACAAATATATTTTAAAAAAAACTTAAATTAGCACTTGAATATGGTTTTATTTTTTTTTATTTATTTAATTTGTTACATGCCACACCAACAGCACAAGGCTCCAACGGTGGGCACAACATGTAAGACATGTAAAAAAAAAACAAATACAGTAACAGAACAAAAATAAGAACAAAACAATAAATTATAAGAACAACAAATAGTAGGACAAAAACAAAGACAAGACAACATAACATACAGTTGGTATCCTTAGATTAATACATCTGGTATTAAATAATTTAGGTAATAACATTAGAGCATAAAGATAATTAATCTTTGGATGCCGAAAGAATAATTTTTTTAACAAGTTTTTTCTCTCTGGTAGGTTGTAAGTGATTAACATACATATTAAAATTGTTAACAAGTCTATATATAATATCATTTGTATTTAAAAGTGTGCACAAAAAAGGTGGGTTACGGCTATTAAAAGAAGGAATTTTAATGCCAGTAACATCAAATATATGAGGACATATAAGATTACCATAATAACAATGGAAGACAAAAATGGCATCTAAGATCTTTCTTCTAGTTGATAATGAACCAAGGAGGGAATTTAAATCTATGTTATTGATGGTATTTAATTTTTTGTTAATATAGTCAGATACTTTAGATTGAATCCTGTCAAGCTTTTCAATATCAGTGTTATTGATGCTATTCCATATAATAGAACCATATTCAAGTTTTGATCTTATTAGAGCTGTATAGAGGGAGAGAATAGAGTCAATATTGGAGGTGTTAAAGGTGATAAATTTAATTAGACCAAGTATTTTGTTAGATACCGAGATAATGTTTTCAATGTGAAGATGAAAAAATAGTTTTTGATCCAGTAAAATTCCTAGGTCTTTGACATGTTGAGATTTTTTAATAGGTGAGTTATCAAGTTTGTATTCATATTGCAATGGGTAGGTTTTTCTAGTGAAGGTAATGATAGCAGTTTTTTCCATGTTTAGATTGACCAAATTATTTGTGCACCAATTTGCAATTTCTGTAATATCACATTGAAGTAGATAGCTGTCATGATATGAAGAGATTTTTCTATATATCTTTAAGTCATCAGCAAAAAGAGTGCCAACTGAGTTCTTTAATCCAGATATTATATCATCAATGTAGATATTGAAGAGTAAAGGAGATAGTGTGCCACCTTGCGGGACGCCAGAAGGAGTTGGGTGGAGATCTGAACTTATATTCTGTACTGAAACATAAAAGTTTCTGTTATTTAAATAGCTTGTTAACCATGATAAATATTTATCACTTAGCCCAATTTTGGAACATTTGCTTAGTAGTATTTGATGATTAACAGTGTCGAAAGCTTTAGCTAAATCAAAGTAACAAACATCTACTTGACCACGTGTGATGACTTCTGAATAAATAGGATTAAGAAAGGAGACTAAGTTTGTCATGGTTGTTTTACCTGTTCTGAACCCATGCTGTGAATCAGACAATCTATTTTTTACGTTAAACGCTAAGTGTTTAAATATTATTTTGTCAAAAATTTTGGCAAATCCATTTAACAGGGATATAGGCCTATAATTTGAATCAATAGAAGTTTTGCCCTTTTTGTGTACAGGAATAACCTTTGCAATTTTCCATTTATCAGGGTAGATGCTATTTAGAATACTGAAATTATATATATGCTGTAAGAGAGGAGCAAGGATTAAGGAGCAACCTTTGATGATAAAATTTGGTATGTTATCAGGTCCTGTGGACAATGTAGATTTTAAGGTTTTTATACTCCATATGACTAAACTAATCGAGATATTAGACATTGGAATATTGTATGAACAACAAGAAGATATGTTTGTGTTATTTGTAGTAACATAGACACTTGAAAAATATTCAGCAAAGGAATTTGCAATTAAATAATTATTATCCGTAATTGAGTTATTAATTTTAATTGAGGGATGCTGACTATAACCCTTTCTCATTATTTTAACATAATTCCAAAATTTTTTAGGGTTTTGCTTAATTTTATTGTTAATATTACAAAGCCAGTTTGTTTTATCCCTACACATAAGTGATTTAGTTTCCTTACGGTAATCTGAGAATAATAAATAGTAAAAAGGATTCAGATTTCGTTTATATAATTTATGATAGTGCGATTTCTTCTTAAGAGATTTTATTAGTTGGTTGGAATACCATAGGGGATATTTTTTAGCCTTTTTAATAGTGGTAGGTACAAATAAATCTATAAGATCATTCATTGTACACGTTAAGTAGTCAACCATGGTATTTATATTTTTAGAATTGTATAAAATTGACCAGTCATGGTCCCTAAGAGCAATAAAAAGGCCGAGATAGTCACCAATCTTATAGTTTTTATATGAAGACGATGTACATATCAAATTGGAAGTTTATCTCTAATGCAGGATGAAAGCTATCTTCTTTAACTAGTGGTTCCAGAGCTTTGCTAACCAGACATGATTCAATATTAGTAGGGATGGGGCGAATCCTGATTTCCTCGAATCCGAATCCTAACTCGAATCCTCGACTGGAATGCCGAATCTCGAACCCAAACCCGAATCTTTTAATAGATTATGTCCACATATCTAATGTAAGTGAGATGTATTCTGCTTGCACTAAAAGTCCCTTGACTTTATCACATGTAGATTGGTACATTTCTGGTATAAGTGTATATAAAGACAACAATTTTTTCTTGAGAAATTTCAGTTTTAGTACAGATTAGCGGTTAGGTTTTTTTCTATAAATAAGCTAGAGGTCTGCGAGCCTAAGAATTTTACTTCAAGCCGAGCTCGAGCTTTTGTGGTACAGTTACACTTTTGGGAAATTATTTTTATCTTAAACTTAATATCATGTTTAAATAAAGTATTAAAATGAAGTGGGCTTATTAATTTTGGGTAACTATTTACAGAGTGTGTTTACTTTTGCACTGCTAGAATAAAAATAAAATGTTTTTTCATTGAATCTTACCTGTTTCCATTGGTTCATTAGTAACTGATATCATCCAACTAACATAACCAAGTATATGTTTGTGTAAATGTAACATATCTTTGGAAAAATTTCACCCTTGTCAATTTTTCTGGAGTCCTTACTGAGCTTCAACAAACTTAGCACCAAAAATCATGTTGTTTGAAAAGTACATTCACATTGTTTCAACATTTCCACTTTTCAGCACAATAATTCTGAGAGAGATTGTCACAGAGTATTTACATTCTGTTCTTTAATCTATCATTCAGAACAATAATTTGTTCTGCACGTTCAGGAGTTAAATTAGCTCTACGATTGGAGATAGTGTTTCCAGCAAAAGAGAAGCGTCTCTCGCTGGCAACCTGCTTGGCTGGAATGCTTTAGTAAAATTGCTTAACCTCAAAATTAGTGTCATAAATATCTGTAACTGGTCATTAAAGTTTAATCAATTGAAAGTAATAAAAATAAAAACATTTTACTTCATTCAATTTACACTTGCAAAAAAAACATACACACAATAAACCTACATGGAAATTAAAGTCTTTTTCAATATCCTGAAGTCTGAAATATGTTTACTCATGTCATTAAATGTAGAGCTGTATTGAAGAAGCCGATTTTGCCAATATTTAGTTGAATTGGCATTTCTGCCGACTTCTGATACAGTACGCTCGTTAATTTTCGGCCGATATTATTGAAAAACGAAAGAGACTGCCATAACCTAAAAATCCACGAGTACCATTTTCACTTTTCGTAGTAGTACTGCATTCTTTCAGATCGCATTATTTCTTAGCAACATGTGCGAACCGTACATATCAAAGTTTAACATCCTTTTTTTTTTTTAACAATGTTCTTTAATTTAATATGTCATAAATAAATAATACTTTACTATCACGGTAAATATACATCTCAGTTGTTACGATAACTATAGTGCAAATATGGTAGCTATCATGCTTCTGTAGTAATTATGGTATTCTACAAAGAATCTTTTGTCCTTTTCATGGTAATTATCTTAAAATAACTATTGGGTTTGTACTGTAGTTATGGTACTCATCCGTATTTCTTCGTATGTTGTTGTTCATTTGTCTTTTCTTCATATTTACGTGTGCCATTATTTGAGACAAGAAGTTTCAGAAAAAATTTAACGGACATTATATCACACATTTAATGGCGTAAATGACGAGACCTCGGGCAATTTAAACGCTTTATACGGAAAAACCTACCATGCGGGACCTCGTAAGCGAGTTTTACTGTATTTTTTCCCCGTAAATAGTAAAAACCGAATCCTTTGACGAATCCTATATCAGACCCGCCGAACCTTCGAATCCCTAGGATTCGGCGGATTCGGCGGATATTGGATTCGGTCGCCCCATCCCTAAATATTAGTGAGACATAGGTCCAAGAGTTGGGCCGAAGGTTGAGTTTGATTAAGCTGAATTAAACCTCTTGCTGATACAAAGTTGATTAATGATCTGGCTTTCGACTTAATATTTGAATGAACTATATTTTGGGTATGTAATTGAGGCCAGTCAATGCCTGGAACATTAAAATCACCAATTATTAATAAAGAGACATCAGAATTCACAAACTTATCTTCAAGGGCTTCAAAGTATGAAGTGTAAGCTGAAGGAGTTGTTTGAGGGGGAATATAGATATTCCCAATGATTAAAGGTTTATCATGTGTTTTTATATTTATCCAGACAGCTTCTATTCCTGGATAGTCATATTCATGCGTAGATGTTACATTTTTGAATTTATGTTTATTAACAGCAGTCAGGACACCACCACCTCTACTCTTCAAAGTTAATACAGGGTCCCTATCAGATCTGTAAATAAGGTAATTATTGTTGAAATAATGAGAATTCAGACTATTATCAGTGAACCAAGTTTCAGTTAGACATACTAAATCATTATCACTACGCGAGATGTTTTCAAAAAATTCAATTGCTTTGGTCCTCAAGCCTCTTACATTCTGATAAAATAAAATAAACTCCTCATTTTTAAGTTTCACACTGAACTAGTGAGAAGCCCCTCCAGGCGCTAAGGCAGAAGTAGGAGCAGATGTAGGCTTAGAAATAGCAGTAGAATTTGTTGCGATGTTGCAGGTAGAGGTGTTTAGTTCCTCGGTAGTGGATGAGTTGCTCAAGATTTGTTCAGGGTGTAATTTACCATAGAAGGGGCTTATTAGGCAGCCGCTAGGCCAAAACACAATGTTATTAATTCGACTGAAGTCCTCTTCTAAAACCTGAACATGGAAGGAGGCATATGAATTGAATTTAGTTTTCATCTTCGTTACTTTAATATGATCTAAGTTCAGTTCACTTGAAATGTATTCTACAATTTCTTGTTCTTGTACACTTGGGTCGAAACGAGTCACAAACAGAGCTTTCATTCTTTTGGGTGCTGGTTTGGGTAACATTTTAAGTGTGGAAATGTTACGAATCCCAATTTTCATAGGAGTTTTCTTCATTTCCGTTGAACGTTTAATGTCACTGGTATCTCTTGTGTTGGACTTGCGCCTGTGTTCCACTAACGTGAATGGTGTACTGTCGACACGTTCTTTGTCATCGTGTCTCATGACGCATCGGGATTCCTGCTGACTGGTAAGTAGGTCACGCGGCTGGCTGCGGTTTACCGTGTCCCGTTGAGAAATTACACGTTCCGCTGTCTTGTGAGTGGAAGAATTCTTAATTACTTGACTATAAGTTGCATTATGGTCTTTACCTGATGATAAATGTTCCTTTATTTGTATCATTTCTTGCTTAATTTTGACAGTTTCTTCTCTGGAATCAAGGAGTAGCGTTTTTAACACGAGGTTCTCACTTTTTAGTTCATCAACTTTGACACTTAGAGAATTCACTAGATTATATAGAGCTTCCATATTTATTTGATCTGACTTTAATGGTTCGATACGCAGCTCGTACATAGGTTTATCACATGATCCCGTCGCATTAGTAGGAGTTTTTTTCGTGGGTGATCGAAACATACTCGGATGAGTTAGATCGTGATTAGAAGTACACGGATCATTTAGGGTTGAGGGGAACCCCAAGAAGTCAGACTGATTAAGTAGCGAATTATTAATACTGATTTTATCACAAAACAACAGGTATTCACGGAGCGGAGTGTATGTGTAAAGTGTAGTGAGATGCATACAAACTAAGTGAATACTTACTTGACCAAGACAGAAGAACATCAGGAGGGCAAGAAGAGGTGCAGATACTGAGAAGACTAACAAATGCTTCTTCGCTGTTGATTTCAGTAATCCTTCTTTCAGCAAGAATGTCACCAGTCCAAAAGATGCTGGCACCTGAAAAAAATTTTTTTTTTATGTTTTTAGCCAAGTAATGCAAGAAAAAGCACTCTAATTATAATTTTCTTCATCCCCTGCAATGCCATGAATTCACAAAGGTCAATCATTTAAAAAATTTCAAAAATATTAACCTTAACCCCAGGAGTTTGGCTGAGGGTGGGGGTGGTTGGGGGGGGGGGGGATGGGGGGAGGGGGAGGAGAGAACTTCCTGAAATAAAGTCAAGAAAATTGTTAACGCTCATGTCATTCAATGCTCACTGTCTTAAGTTTCACACAGAGTGACAAGTTAAATAACATCACAGAGTAGCCCAATTCGTAATCAAGCGTAAACAAAGTTAAATAGCAGTGATTGGCTTGTAATTAGCAAGGGTCGAAACAATTAGCATCTTATTATAGATGTTTTTTTTGCTAATTTACACTTTAGTTGCTTATATAAAATTATAAATACTTTTTCACTTTTCACGTCACACACAAATAACAAAACGTATAATGTTGCCAAAGACGCCCATAACGAGTTGGTAAAAAACAGTGATAAAACTCTGGAAGGTATCGGGACCGCGATTTTAACTGCAACTACGACTCGAAAAGATTGAATGTCATAGAATCCACTGCATCTGCTTGTATTTTGATAGCGTGCCATTTATTTTACATCTCTGGCTATAGGTAATGTGTAAGGCCACTAAACAAGAGACAGAACCAAAGTCGAAACATAAAAAACGTGTAGGAAAAACATATTTTTATTTGTTCCAGGCAATGAGATTTATTAAACTTTATGAAGTACATATCTGTAATCAAGATTTGACAGAGTTAGATGAATTTTGTAATATATATAAATATTACCGTATTTTTTCCTAAAATGGCTAACAAAATATTACACTGTAAAAACCTACTTAATTACGGCGGGTTGAGTAAAGATAACGTTTTGCACAAATGAGGTATGTATCGTATTATTAAAAACTTTTCTCTTCATTCCAAATATTTTATCTGAATAGCAAAAAATGGTATCATATCTTTTTTAATTAATACAGTTGTCCCTCGATAATCCGACACTTTTTAATCCGACGTACTCGGTAGTTCGACGCGCGTGGCCGGCAGACTTACCACAGTTTTTTGTTGTAGAAACAATACAAGCCTGCAGCGACATGATTCAAGAAAATGCATCTCAGTGTGGTAGTTTTTCTAAGAGAAAATACATTCGTGCATCAAAATATGAGGAACTTGAAGTACTTTTCAAGGAATGGTTTGTGTGTGCAAGGTCCATGAATGTAGCCAGAGACAAAGTGTGACTTGAAAAAAGCAGAATACACAAATTTTCCACTGACCTTGAGCAACATGATGGCTACAAAGACTATCATCTCGACATCTGCGTGTGCAGTAGTAGCTGCAGCACCCAGGGCCACGCCGTCAGCTGCACAAATTAGCAGAGCGTGTCAGTTACAAGCATATGGACGTCGCACCTCTTACATCAGCATCAACATTGCTCTTGCCCTTAGAACAAATAACTACAGTAGCCAATCACTATTCTCAAAATCAGAAAAAAAAATGACAATAAAAAAATTAAATCATGACTCACTCACAGACTTATCTAAATATTTAAGGTTAAATTTAACATGATGTACACAAATCCACAATTCAAAATCTTTTTTTTGTAAAAAAAAAACTTTTGAATTAAGTGAATTATATAAAAATGCCATATTTATGTCAAAGACAAGAGCATCCAAGTTAAATTTCATAACAAAAAATAATATAACTTTAAATTTTGTGCTACAAAATCACAACAAATCAAAGCACTAAATGTAAACACATTAAAGCATCCACCATCCTATAAAAAATTTTATCTGAACAGTACCTGCACATTAAATTAGTGAAATAATTACCCATTAATTTTTTTTATATTTCATAAAGAAGAATAAATATTTATATGCAGATAAATTTATGTTGAACTTTTCTGAACAGAAATTTACTAATAATCTTCTTCAACCAAGATTGCACAAAAATAATTCAGCTTGTACACAACAGCAGCTACCACAGCCACACTTCATGTGATTAGCTACACAGAGTGCCAACACACTTCCTTAAAATATAATTGTTACAATAATTTATATTAATATGAGTTGGTAAACTAACAAACACACACATTAATTAAATATAATATTTTGGGGTCCTATTTCCTTAAAATAATAAGATAAATAACATTCATAAATAATAACCACAAATTTTTTAAAACTGAAAACTTGAACAAAGTTACAATCAAGTGACTTCTAACATGACATAATAAAATAGGAACCAACAAAAGTTATCACACCCAAGGGCAATGCCCTTCCCACTTATTAAATGGTTTATGTAATGATTTATTATGTTGTTTTATCAAGTTCAGTACATTGGTTATCATTTATATAACAGCTTTTTATCCCTCTTAAGAAGTATTCCTATGTTTGCTATACAATTTAAAATCATAATTTCATGCTATGCAAGTTATTCTGACCATATGTCTACTTTATAGTGAATAAGCCCCTAGGCCTTGTTTTTACTGTCTGGTTGTGAATTAATGTTTTTCTATACTTTCATGTATTTTTGAAGGATTGCACGGGCACATGCGTAGCGTGTACTTGAGCTGGCCGCAGTATGAAGTAAGTTTGTCGCAGAGGAACTGCAGTGGCAGCTGCCAGTAGTACACCTGCAGGGAAACAAATGTAGCCCTCATGATACACACAGCAATGACTATATTATTGATCTGTTCTGTGGCCCTCGCATTTTGACTGCAGGCCAGATTGATGACAGGGTTCCCACTCTTTCATTGCAGCCCATCAGTCTTATCTGTTGTGATGAAAGATAAGTTGCAATACCAATTTCTAGTCACACATTTCAGCAAACATGCAAAAGAAAAGGTCAAACCTACAAAAGTTTCTTGCACAATTTGCACTATAATCATTTTCGTCACCACTGCATAGCTATACACTACTGCCAGCCCAAACAATGTAATAAATTTTTTGTATCAAACTTAGAAATATACAGTATTGATTGTGATCATGCGGAAGGCTATAGAAATTTGACTGTGCTTCAATTAATACAATTTTGTTTATACAACTTAAATTTATTTAATGTAAGGAAAATTCAAATATTGATTAACATTTGGCTTATAAATTTATAACCTAAGTAACATACATTCTGTTTTAAGACATCAAGGCTTAAACATTGTATCAGAAATTAACGACAGCAAATGTATTTGTTGTTTTTTACTCATATATTGTTTATTTTTCCAGTGTTATCTAGGTTTTCAAGACACCTATTCAATTCCCTGAGTTTTCCCTGCTTGTAGGAACCCTGGATATATTAACAGGGCTTAATGATTCAGTTGATTGTGTAGTGTGAAGATGGCAGTGAAGTAACTAGAAAAGCTGCAGGACCATGAAAGAAGTGCTCTCATGCCTGGCAGTCGGTCTTGAGGGAGAAAGCAAGTAAACTCACCGAGAGAATAATTTGGTTTGTTAGGTGTTGCGTTCTCAGGGCGATGAGTTCTGTGTCAGTAGAGTTTAAAGCCACCAGCTAGGAATTTTGGAGTAGGAGCAAATTAAGAGTTTACAGTGGGTTCCATGTGTGCAAAGCAGCACAAAAGTTTGAAAGTGTCACTTTCCTCCTTGTGTAAACTTGTGTTCCTAAAACAGCAATATATTTTAAAACAACATTCCTTGAATGTAACTCTAGCTGTAACTATATCTATTAGTTTGACACTAAACAGTAAAAAAATGTGTAAAATGCAGCGCACTAGATGATTACTTTCATTGTCCTACAGCAGTAATACATTTGTAAAATATGACATCACACATAACTGCCTGTGTGACTACTAATATGTTTTGATGGTGGCGATAGCAAACTTTGGTGCAGCATCTCTCTGACACGGAGATCATCAGAGACAATGATGGCTGAAGAGATGAGAAGGCAGCATTTACAAAATGAGTATGTGGGGAAAACCCAACAACACACAGCCATGTCCACCACATTTTCACTTGTTTTTACCCATACGGGAATCAAACCCGGATCATATTTGTGGGAGGTGAGTAAAAGACACACACCCACACTTTTCGAGTATGCACCAATGTCTGCATGTAAGGTTATGCATATTAAACATAATTCACTAGGAAATATTGCTTATAGAATGAGTTAGAGAAAATTTCCTCACCCTCTATGCATGAAGTTTTTATGATGGGTTCAATTGCTCTAAAAAATTAAAACACGATGAAACAGCCAAAGCTTTTGAATTCCACATGTAATGCTTGCTCGTGTGTATGGCCAGTATTTTATTTCAAGGAAAAATATGATTATTGTAACTTTGCTTGTCAGTGTAGTGTTTGATGACTACCGAGGCCTCTCTGTGGAGTGATTGCCAACGTGGCTTTATTCCACACACTCTAGCATAATCAACCTTATTAGCTGAGCTGTCGAGTTGGTTTCCGAGTGGTTCGGAGCCCACTCACCTGACTGGGCCACCAAACAGGATGCAGAGCTCGGATGGTTATGTGCTATTTCAAAAATATTTTAACAATTATAGAAGAGATCTGACTGGTTTGCATTTAAAACCTATTATACTTTTCTAGGGTAGTTTCATTTCAAGGTCGAATTTTTATACAAAGTTTTTGCGAAACATTGTTGCGAAACTATTTCTGAAGCTAAAAGGTTGTGGACGGGGCAGGCCATATTCCCTTAAGCATGCTCCACGTGGCGTGCAGCTCAGGTTGAACACCGCCATGCTGCAGGGATAGGCGGGTCACGGCAGTAGGAACCTGACTGTGCCTGACGCCATCCCACTTGCTGGCATATAGTAAGGGTGTATTTGAACAGAGGACAAAATAACAGGTTTTGAGTTTATTGTTGTGCACCGTGCAAAGGTCTATATTCGCAAAAAAATGGTGTTATTTCAAGAACATATTATTTTAATGACCTGGGTAAATCAGTCTTGTTAAACAGTGTTATATGAGTATTGTTTAGCTGTGTAACTAAATATTTTTTTCTGGTATCATTCTTTTCATGCTTCAGTTCAACAGATCATTATTTGTCACGAATTGTTACAAGTTCAACCAAGAATGTGCTTGTTCAAAAAAAATTCAAACAAATTCCATGCATGGAATAATGTTTTTATTTTCACATTGCAGTAATATGGTTATAATGTAAAGAAAATTCTTTACAGTGACGTAAATCCATGCAATTCCATTTTTTTTCTTGCAGTATGTGTATGTAGCCTGTTGACAGAATCTGTTGCACTACAAGTCAATGATAAGGTGATATTTGCTAAACTACAATATCTGTCTATTCGAATGCTGACTCACATCTGAGCTATACATAATATAAAGTTAAACTAAAACCTAATTTATCATAATCCATCCTAGCTTTGATATTTATTTATGGTATATTTCAACAGTGAGTAACATTAACATATACAGTAGAACCCTGATTTTACATTACCGCTTTTTACGTTTTCTCGTTATTTGCACCATTTTTTTGGGACCGTTTAACCTCATTGGATGCAATGCAATTAATTCCCGTTTATTACAACAAGCCCATAACCTACTTCCCGCTATTTACGCTGTTTGTTTTTGCTATGCCCTACATAAATTCGATATTCCCGGGTTTGTCATGAACGTCTTACCTTTGAAGATATCACTTTTGTATGAAATACAAAATCCTAACTGCTGTTGGGAACACTAGCGCTATATCTCGTCGATGTTTTGAAGTTCTCTTCTATTAAAAACGGTAAAAACAGGCTGCCAACACTGGTATAATCATGGACTTCACGAGAACGTTAGTACGTGACGCTAGCGCTATAGTTTATAGAAATCCCTACTGTTAATCAATAACTTATACATTCAGGATTTCCGGCATGTATCTTTGTCAAGTCTGTTATTGACAACGTGGTCGGCAGTATCATGAAAGGAAAAACGTTTTTTACCCCTTTAATTACTGTGTTTTTAACAAGATGGCAATAGGTAAGAAATGTAAAACATTATCGATTGACAAAAAACATAAGTTTTTAAAGTGCGTGGACGAACATGTCGGTACTCGTGTTTCACTCGCTGAGAGGTTAGGCATCCCGATTTCAACACTGAACACAATTGTGAAAAATTGCGACATGATAGAAGAAAGTGCATCGCAGTGTGGTAGTTTTTCGAAGAAGCGAAAATACGTTCGTGCATCGAAATACAAGGAACTTGAAGTACTTTTGAAGGAATGGTTTGCTGGTGCAAGGGCCTCAAATGTACCAATAAACAGTGTTTTGTTAAGAGAAAAGGCACTATTTATAGCAACACAGCTAGGAATATTAGATGAGTTTCGTGCATCCAATGGTTGGATTGACCGTTTCAAACAAAGACATAACCTTGAGTATGTGGTGAAAGTAGAAGTGTAGACTCTACAACTGTAGAAGTGTGGAAACAAGAGCAGTTACCCAATTAAATACAAGGGTATGCACCGAAAGACATTTTTAATGCGGATGAAAAAGGCCTGTTTTATTCTCTACTCCCAGACAAAACACTGTGTTTGAAAGGGGAGCAGTGTCATTATGGAAAACTTAGTAAACAAAGGCTCACTGTTTTGCTAATGAGCAATTCAGATGGCAGTGAGAAACTTCAGCCATTGGTGATAGGGAAGGCACAAAAACCAAGGTGTTTTAAAAACATAACTTTGCCAACAAAATATTTGGCAAATCAAAAGTCCTGGATGACGTCAAAAATCTTCGAACAGCAAATGCGTGCTCTGGATGCATCAATGGGTGTTAATGGAAGAAAAATTTTGCTGTTTCTTGACCAGTGCCCAGCTCACCCTCAAAACTTGAATTTAAGGAATGTACAGCTTGTTTTTTTCCCTGCGAACTGCACCAGTGAGCTTCAACCTTTGGACTTGGGCATCATTCATGCCTTCAAGTTAAAATACAGGAAAAGGATTGTCCAAAAAATGTTGAATCTCTTGGATGCTGGCAAAAATCCACAAGAAAAAAAGATCAATATTCTAGATGCAGTGCATGAAATTGCCTATGCATGGAAACAAGTTGCATCAACAACAATTTCAAATTGTTTCAGGAAGTCAGGTTTCCCAAGCTCTGGAACAGTGTCTACAAATGAGGACAGTGAACCAGGCAGCAGCATAGAGGAAGAAGACTGGAAGAATATTCAAACAGGCAGTTTGGTCAGCGACTTTGTCAATATTGACAGTCATGTGCAGAAGTACAACCGATTGATGAAATTGTCAGTTCGCACATGAGGGAACAATTGTAATTTCTTTTTTGTAATTTATACATACTTAATTGCTTTTACTGAAATTAATTTTAAACCTCTTTCATAACCTATATTGTAGTAATTGTAAACTGGAATTTAATATAGTATGTAGTTGTTACTTTACCTTGTGTGTGTGTAGGTAGACTGTATGAGTTGTTGCTTTTTTTTACAAATAAAAATTAAACTTTTGCATTAGTAAACTTTTATTACTATCTGTATTATTTATATTAATATTCTAAGCCTATGCATGTCTAATGTTAGTATGAATTGCTAGTTAAAGTAAGGAAGTATGTGCATAGACTGTGCCAATTTTTACCCTCTACAGAATATATATAGTATGGGACTTAAGTGTTAATATAATAACCCTTTTTAGTTATGTGTCAGACACTCATAATGAGTAATTATGTGTATACCAGAGTACACTGTGTTTAGGTCTTATAATATAACAGTTCTTCGGGCAAAAAAAAGAATTTTACACATTTCCCTTATTTTACACTTTCCCGCATTTTACAACATTATCATACACCCCCTTGAATAGTGTATCAATAATTATTCATATCCTGAGGAGTATTTTTAAGAGAGTAAAATTTTGTTTGTTCATGTTTATTTAGAAAATTGTCTTCCCTCTCTCTATGCAGTTTTATCCCTTACGATATGCTACGAGTCTGGATATGTTTGCCAAAGATGTTTCACTACTATTTACATGTACTGAGTTACACGCGCTGTTTTATTTAGTCAAAACATGAGCTAAACAGGTGTTATTCACACAAGTTATAGTTAGAAATATGCTACTCTATAATAATGGGTTCATCAGTGCCTGAGCTCATGTGCCGAGCCAGGTGGCCCAGTACACACGCTCACCCCCGAGTGAGTGCATGTGGCGGCCTGTCGCAGCTGAGCGTGCAGGAGATGCAGATGCGGAACAGGCGAGACCAGGAGGCGCAGGAACCAGCTGCAGATGATGCAGCCAACAGCTGAGCGAGCAGCTAGACCAACGGCAGGTACGCTCGCTGCACCTGTGGATGGCACATGGGCCCAGGGGGGATGCATCAAGTACGGCTCCATTTACAAACATTCATTTGCAAACTTTGAGAGTAGTCATGTCTGAGAACACGTAATAGCATTAAAAGTGTGGCAATTTTCATTTAAGGATTTCAAGTTATCACATAGCTAAAGAGGCTTCAGAGAGCTTAACATAAAAATTTGTTTTCAAGCATCATCCTTCTAAAAACTTATTTAGGGGGACCGCCAGGCTGCATGTCTCGAGGGTATTGTATATCAAACCCCACCCCTCCCTTAACAAATGACATAGAAAATAGACTAACCACAATTATTCCTAAGCTCCCCTTCACAAATCCTGGCTACATCCATACAATTGCTGCATTTTCTTTTCTACTGATAGCAACTGACCAATGATGCTTTAGTGTCTGGTTTAGAGACTACATTCCCTGTTGAAGATATGGAAGTGCAGGTTGTCAGGCAGTCTCAGTAGAAGCAGACATGACTGTATTGGACACAGTCATAACGGCATGAGAAAAGAGCCTGGCCGTGTCACTCAAAATTGGCGTCCCCAAATGGTTTGCTACTGGCCAGTAACCTCAGCATCGTCAGTGGAAAAAGAACTGCAGGAATACTATATTAGCAAGCTAGAAACCAGTTTACATTAGTTGTTTGCTTAAGCAATAAGCTTTTATATAATTTATATAATTTTATATAATTTATTTTTATAAATTGAAAAGAAGACATACACTTATAAATTTATAATTTAAAATAAAGGTGTCCACCTTATTTTAACATGCATGATATTAATCTATTGTTTGTCACTCTGGGTATTTCAAGAACCTGGATGGTACTCATCATAAAAACACAGAAAGCAAAAAAGTTACACGGCATCTAGCATAGTGTGTAAATAAATAGCTTGTTCAGTTACAAGGGTATTTTTTTTTTATGTTTCTGTGTGGAAATACAAATTTTATTCACATTCATAAAAACTGTGAATACACAATAAAATTTAATCAAATCTTTTAATACTGGTATAGGTAATTTAGTAATAAGCCCCATTTAGGAATTTACAATTTTATAATGTAGGGTAAAATATGGTAGACAAATTTAGTTTTGAATATGATTTTTTATGTGTAAGTTTTCTTTTCAATTTGGTAAAAATAAAACTAACAATTCTTTTTCTATCCTACACAGGTCCTAAATTTTCCAGTCAGTGTGGTTTAGTGATTGTATTATCAAAGGTGTAAAATTACACTTGCTTTGAATATCTAAGTCTACCATGATAATATGTGTTTTTTCAGTCTGTAGTGTAAACCTGAATAATATAACTGCTAAGAATTTTACTTCGAACAAAACATTCCAACTCCAGTCCACACAAATGGAGTCAGTCAGAAAAACCCATTGTGCAAGACATGCAGTGTAATTTATAGTATACATACTTAAAAATAGGTATCTAATACTGTTTCATTAACTGTAGACCTGTGCGTATATTCAAATTTTTAAAAATAAACACAAACAGTTTATTATTCGTATTCAATTTGATTTTGAATACTAACACTTTGAAAAAACAAATATTCAGTCAGTACGAATACGACTATTCGAGATCTAGAAAGTCTGAAAAATTTTCTGGATCTCTGGAAATATCTTATATCGGGCGGGTACAAAATTTCTATAGATTTTCATAATGTTTTAGTTATTTATGCGGAATTTTTTTTTGCTACACCTAGCCATGGATATTTTGTAAAAAGATTAGTAAAGTAAAGCTAGATTTAAGACTGTTATTGGGAACCATTACTAACACCAACATTATCGGCTAAAGTATTTTACGGGACAGAGAAGTCGTTAAAAATACATTAGAATGACAGCATACTGATACGGATAAATACAGGTCTATAAAAATCAAAACAATGTGTATGTGTTAGTGTTGACAGTTTCAGAGACGACATGCCAGCTCCATGATTAGTTTCGATCAGAATGCCACGGCGAAGAGAAAAGACTTGAAGAGATCTCGTGGAAAAATCTGGTCACATACTCACAGCACAGACTCCTAAAGCCTAACAATGTTTTTCTGGTGGATAATACACAGTGAAAAATTATCGGATGGACGCATGCACACGCGCAGTGACAGCTCAGGAAATTATCTTTTCCTCACACTAAGCTGTTCGGGGGGGACTCATGAGAGTTCTAGGTGCAAATACATTTGAATATTCATTTAATACTTCAATAGTAAACAATTTTAATAAGTTGTTTACATAAAATAAACCAAAAATAACCCTGCTTTATTTTTTTAATCATTGAAATTTTTTTACAAGTTATAATGCAATTTCTAACACTATATGTCAAATTAATGTTTGCGAACTAATTTTGATAAAATGAGATCTAGGAAATGGATTTTAAATTTTACCTAATCAGTTTTGCATGCAAATAAATTTACACAAACAAAAGTAAGCTGTGTACACTTCAGAAAACAGCATTATCACTAACCTAAAAGAAAACGTACTGGGTAGTAGCGTTACCGTGGATGCACTGTCAGGCTCAGGCAGCAGTAAACGTCTGTTGGTCCTCTGTCTGTCGTGACATCAATGCTGGCTGGTCCACCTATCGTGACGGGGAAGAAGTCGACGATCATGGGACGACTAAAAACACTGGAACAGTTGGGCTATGGACAAAAGTGAACACAACAGATGTAACAATGCAAAAACCAATAGTCCCTATAAATATACCGGCATGTTAACACAGTAGTAGTTAACTTGCGATAACTAACCTATGATAATATAATTTATTTTAACTTCAAAACTATACAAATTAATGCAAATAAAGTGCCACATTTAAGTGGAAATTAGCTGCAAAAGTGATTTTAACAGTTTATGTAACTGCTACAAATAATCAAAGTGAGTCTTAATGATTAAGAGCATTAGTAAGTATGAGACGATTTGGTCAATATTATGAGAATAAGGGTGTTTCTATAAATAATTTGCAGATAGAAAAAATGAATGAAATTACTTGTTTTAAACCAGTATTGCACATACAGCAAAATTTACATAATACTTGTTTGTAAAATTAAGTACTTTTTATTATGTAAGTAAATCTCCAACTGTTCCTGATCTGATTTTCCAAGGGAACTTCTTTTTCCAGCTCAAAATTTTTCAGAACAAAAATTCTCTCTCATGCAGCTCTCGTAAAAAAGGAACTCTCAGTTATGATAGGGGTAGAGTAAATTAAAGTACCAGAAAAGTTATCTGTTCCGAAAACAGAATTTCAGACTATAACCAAAAAATAATTAAATTGGAAGAAAAATAATTAAAATGCAAGAAAAATAATTAGAATTTCGTATAGCATGATTTCAGCACATAGTCCTGTACGTTTCTTTTTATGAAGTTAAAGCTTCCCTACAACTTCAACGGACCAAAAAACATTAGTTGCTTGTTATAATTACTTGTATAATACACTGAAATCAAAAAAATTGCACGAGTTGATATTTTACGGTCAGTACTTCATTGATTGTTGGCAAAATATATGACATAAGCATAAATACTATCTGACAAAATATGTAATTTACTAATAAGTTTTAATAATGAACTAAATAGACATTAACAGTAATATTATAGCCTACCTGCAGTACAACAAAATCATATTTGGAGCAGAATGTAAGTGTCTGCCAGTATTCAAAAAATATTTAATAATAATTAATAACTTCTTTAATCATTCATTACCAATAGATACACCAAGCAAAACTCACTCATAAAGAATTTATATGTAAAAATGTAACACGTATGAAGTTAAGAAGATTTGAGAAATTTAAATTTGTCTTCTGCAACACATGCAACATAGCACATACATCCTGTTTATATTTAACAAATAATATGCAATATCAGTTGGATCAACAAATATTCAGGATCCATACATATTTTTCTAGTTTTCGTTTTACTGTAGATTGCATCATTTTTCTAGGACTTCTGTGAAGTGAGAAAAAAAAATTCATTGTAATGTTTAAGTGATTTGAATAAAAAACTGAATTCGCAGAAGCCTAGCAGAAAGAAATACTCCAGTTGGTTTAATAGTAGCACTTTAGCCTAGCTGTGGGATTGGGCAACGACATCTCGATTTAGTGCCTGTAAAGTACTGGTGCAGTTGGAAGGTGGCCAATGAAAATTTTTTTTTATGTTGCTGGCAATTTACCAACACACAAAGCAGAACACAGATCAATTAAGAGAACTTTTGTAGGTTTTTTTTTTACACAAGGGTGAGATGCAAAACACGAAAGACATTCTTGATTAATACTGCATTGTACCTGTGTGATAACATTCTTGAAGAAACACTGTTTTGAGTATTTTAGGTTTACCTTCACATCAATCACTCTTATTTTGATTGCCTTATAGTCCTAACCAACCAGTAATTCTAACCAACCTTGACCATAAGAGCTATATTAAAAAAAGTTTAAATAAAAATAACTTACTCTCTGTAGGCATTAAAAATGCTGTTGATGTGGAAAGGACTCAATCTGTGATGGTTCTGTTTTTTACAGTGACAGCTTGTATTATTTATTTTCGTTAAAGAGTGCCCACAATAAAATATTGCATCAATATATAGTTGAAAAGTTATAGTAACTATTAAAAATGCATCAAAAAAAACCAAATACATACTTTAATGAAAACTGACAAGTGAAATGTCATTGACTAAGAAACAAAAATTTTAATTCCTTTATTTATTAAACATACTGAATTAACAGTAAAGCAGTGGGGGAAAAAAAAGTCAACAACTTAAAAACATAACTCCCACTTGTAATAAAGATACCAAACTATTTACAGTAGAACCTCATTTTTACATATTTCAAGGGACCAGGAAAAAAATATGTAAAAACCGGGAAAACGCAAAATGAGGGAAATGTTCAAATTTTATTTTTATCATCTCACTATATGGGAAACAATAAGAAAATATATAAAACACTAAATAATATGTCAGACGGTTACGTTTTTATATATTAACTAGAACTTCACTATCTCACATAATTAAAATTACAAATATATCAATATCGCCGTTCTTCATTATTGCCGAAAGTTAAACATGAAATTTGCTGTTCTTGTGTAAGAGATAAGAATGTTGAAGCATCTTGATATAGCCACTTGGTGCTGAAATTTTGTAACACAATTGATTTTTGAACTTTGTATTTAATTACATGTTAAAGTTTTATTAATTTCAGATTTTTTGAGAAATAATACTATAAAAAGATAGCTACCACCATCAATATACTAATTGTTTACGTTGAGGAATAGAAGTTAAATTGCCATTGCATTGTTTGGATATTCATTGCAGCCATTTGACTTTTCAGAATGTTTCTAATGTGTTAAAATGAACATCGCCAAATATGCACGAAGACGCCATATTTATATGAAACTCGTACGTTGCTTAACACGTATTTTAATAATGGAACAGTAATACGGTCTTTTGTGTATTTAAAATGTGAGTTTTCACCTTTATTTTCATGCATAATACATTTAAGATTAAAGGGGAACGCTAAGAAAAGTACTTATTGATTTTCATTTTTATGTCACCATACGTTTGGTTCATGGCCGTATGGTGTACAATAGCACGTGGCACAAAAAAAAGTAAGTTGTTTACAATGGCGAACGAAGCTGTGGTGACCATACACTCATGCAGTAACGCTTAATAATTAAACTTCACGCTATTCATTTTGAGAATTTATTTGTTTTCTCTAAATTTTCCGATGGTTTGCCACGAAATACAGCACTAATTTTACGTAAACAGTGGGAAATGCTTTTGCACAAGGCGGGAAAAGAATGCATTATTAGTATAGGGAAATTGACAGTGCATGTAAAAAAATACGTTAATCGCGGGAATTCATATATTGCGGGTACGTAAAAATGAGGTTCTACTGTACTTCGGAACCCTGATAAAAACCTTATTAATTAAAGAAACATGTTCAAACCTACCACAAATACAAATTTATTCAAAAGCTGTGTTCATAAGCCCATGATAGCACCTGATCTCAGTGCTCCAAACACCCGTTTTCACATTGTTCACCTCGCAATTTTAGTTTCTTAAAAAATTATTTTCATACAAAAATAGTAACATAACAATATTTTATTGTTTTAACTAAAGTTTACCAAAAACTGCACAAACTAGGAAAACATCTGATTTATTATAAACAACTCGTTCTGGCAATCGTCTTTCGCACAAGAAGCACTAAACAAATTTATTTCCAAATATGAACTGAAATGTAAAACATGATTTTGAAAGAACCTCTTACATAAACACATTTATTGCAAGAGCACAATTAAACAAATTACACAAACTATAATGAAATTTTGTAATGAGCATTGGGCCATACATTTAAAAATCTGCCACTGTAAAAATAAAATAAAAGCTTCACTTCACATATTAGTTGTTCTTTTGTTACTTGTTCTCAGTACTCAACATTATTTTTAGTAAGTTGTTACCATTGTAATAAAATTACAACATACAATTAACCATCAACAATAAAAAAAAAATCAAGATAAATATTGCTTAATATCTTTAACTGAACATAGCAAAATCTTCCACAGTTAAATCAAAAAAAGTCAGGAGACTACCAAGTTTTATCGCATAATTATCGCACACACACACTCTTAACACCGTTATTTTAGGGCATCAAAATTTAGAGAAAAATAATTTTCGCATAATCATTGCATGATGTTCTTGGTCCCGCTGATAGATTCCAAGCGTTTTGTGCAAGTAGTTTTCCAGTATAAAATTACGTGTTTTAAATTTGAAATCTAATATTCTTTAGATTATGACAGCTTACTTATTTAATTAACAGAAATACAAAGTTGTCTGATGCGTAAATTTTCTTTTAAAGACAATTTCAAACACTATAACTTTGTCTGTCTGTCTACGTCCTGCTATGTACAGCTTATAAAAATATAGCCAGCTCTAGTTGGCCTCAATTATGTTTGGTTAAGTCGATTCCTGTACAGAGCATGCACACGTAGTCGAATATCCATAGCTCGCCGATTGTATGCAATGTGTGTGCTGTGTCTAGTGCTGAGTTAACTACACTTGATAGCCCCCACTCTTTTGTGGAAAATATGTACTACAGCGATAGTAATATGTTAGCTCCGACTCACCTTCAGGTTATTGTTTAAATTATTTTTATTTACAGTGAAAAAAAATTTTTAATTTTTTTCCATGACTCATTAATTTAAATTGTTTGGCATGCTTTTATAACTTAACTTAACAAGAAATGCTTTGTTTGCATAAAAATTAAACCCCTACTTTTCACTTTTCAAACTTTATTTTCAATTTTAGAGTACTTGTTAATTGTATTGATCAAGCGTGAATAAAACAAAATACAGAAACTATAATATTAAGTATTTAAGTACAGTTTTTTTTGTCAACCATTATAATGTTTAAAATGGTAACTGACCGCATAAAATTTATTAGTCTAGTTTCTTCACACCAATTTCCATTAGCAAAAAATATCCATATGGAAAGACCGATGCAAGATGCAAAATTATATGGGATCCTTATATTCAATATTTTGTTTACCTAAATTTCTTACAAAAAACTTTGATCATGCATAGTGATTCAAAATGTTGTAATTTTTTCTTGAACTGAAAGAAAACACTCAAGACTGCACTGATGAACAAAGGAAGCTTTATGCATGCAGCTTACAACAAATTAAAAAAAATTTAAATACCAAATTAATTAATCTAAAAATCTAGTTTGACTACTGGGTCGAAATTTAATTGGTAGAGACAGAGCTTAAGGATCCGTTAGCCACATACATATACCAATGCTTGGACATGAAATTTCAATTTACAGTAAAACTCTGTTAAGAAATTTTTAATGGTACTTTAAAAGTTAGACTTATTAACAGGGAAAACCTATTAAAGAGTACAATTTTATGCATTTACAGGTCAATTGCTTCATTTATTTAAATTTATTATAAAGGAAATTTTTGAAAATGCAATTTTCTTAAGAGGTTTTCTACTACTGCCTTGTTACCAATAAAAATGTAATATTTACCAGCAATATGGCATAAGCATAATCATGTACACAACAATTTGTAACAAAGGGATGAAAAGAAATAAAATTAAATTTCCTTTATATAGACACAATACATACACAATAAAGTAAAACATGACATTTTTTATTGTGAACAATTCAGTGCTATGAACCACATACAGTATTTCATCCCAAAAAAATACAATACAATCAAGGGTGTAACGATTCAAGTATACATTCACTTGAGTACATATGTTTCACCAGTTTACTGGACAGATTTAAATGTACCGAGGGGTGTATGTAAGTTCTGTTGTATAAGCAACAATAATGTATTTTGTAAACATTTGTCAGCATAAAATTATCTTTCATGACATTGCTTCAAATGCAAAATAAATATTTCAGTTAAGGAGTTAAAGCACAATGCCACAGAATAAAATGAGTTTGAATAATGTACAGAATTGCTTTCGAACACATCCTACAAATGTACAGGTACCTTACATAAAATCAGTTGCATTAACTTCAATAACTAAAATGTTTAAATATGACCCAAAAACTCACTTAATAGTACTTTTAAAAATATCAAAAACATGTTTTTTCATTGAAGCAGACAAGCAATGTTTAGGGTATAATACTACCATTTATTCATTTTTAAAATCAATCACTACAACAATTAGCAATAATGTAATTAATAAAAAAAGTATGCCCAAAATAAAATTACTAGAGAGAACACTGGCAGTGAAACATTCCTCATACATCGACACTCAACCATACTTCAAAACATATGAACTTGTAATTGAGACAGCTAATACAAGAGATCTTTTAAGGCCACGAAACCTTCAAAATCAAATTGTTATCTGCACACCCCATCGCTACTGAACACCATGTCAAGCAATGTTCTTACCACAACATTTAACCACCAACCCTTATTTTATGTGTCAGGTTTCTCTTAATTTTAAGCCCTGAACTTTCTATTAATAAGATTCATAAAACAAATAAAAATTCACCAGCAAATTTCATTATATTTAATGAACAGTTTTTTAAATATGGTGTGAAATTAATACATTTTTGTAGTGGTGCACCGATATGACTTTACCGATTACCGATTCAATTACCGATTATGAGAGCAATAATCGGCAGATACCGATTCAGTTACCGATTATAATGAAGAAATTTTTTTAAGTGTAATAATGCACACAAAAATTTTATTCCCATGTGAATTTAATAACAAGATTAGGTAAAATTGAGAATACAGTTATAATAACAGTATAAAAATATACAAAATACACTATTAAGTCATTGCAAAGTGTTAATTAAATTAACTTCTATTTATATTTGTTATTGTAAACAACTTGAACTACAGTCTAATAATTGTAGTTTACAATGGGTAAGTTTTTGTTGCGGAAAACTAGCATTATCATTGACTATCACATAAGGTTGCATCGAGAAATTACCGTTTAATAGGCATGTGCGAAGGTCTCTTTTTAAATGCGAAGCGAAGTCGAATCGAAGCTTATATTGTGCGAAGGAATGTCGAAGGAAAATCAAAGTCGAAGGATTTGAAATAACATAATTATTAATACAAACATAATTGTTACATATGTTTCATCATGATTATATATATAGACTAAAGAAAATTCCATTGTACCAAATATCTTCAAAAAATGTATGTATACTACATACGTACTGTTAAATGTCTTAATCCACAGGAAAAATGAATACTTTTCATTTATTTAAAATTTGTAAAATTCATTCATCTGGTTTTCATTAGAAAAGTTAAATTCCGCTTGGCTTTGAAGCGTGTGAGCCAGCCATTTGAGGCTTGAAAATGGTCAAGTCCAAGCCTTAGTGCCTCCATTCGTGCTTTTTCTTGTAGTGCTGTGCCCGAGATTGGTATGTTATTAGAGCGTGCTTGCACAATCCAATAAAAAGATTTTTGTCAAGGTCACTATCGATACATTTGCTATATCTTTACCTCTTCTGGTGCAGCTTTGCAGCATTTTCTTCAATTTTTGCTCTGTCTTTTATTATTGTTGACAGAGTTGTAGGTGCAATATTAAAGCGTTTTGCAACATCACACTTTTTCTTGCAGTTTTCAACAGCTGTAAGAATCTAGTTTTTTTTGCATGGCTGATACCCACACGCTTTTGGGTACTCATAACTTATACGGTTAGGCCTACCTACATATGGTGCCGTAATACACTAAATATAAAAAATATAAACTAGTTATCCACGCCGTCACGTCACCATTAAACAAGCTTCACGAAACGTCACAAAATGTTCACTAGCGTCGGAAACTGTGTGCCACTAGATCTGTTAAATAAATGTTGTATACGTATTACATTTGTGTACGATTGCGAAAAATGTCAATCAGAAATGATGTTTACAAACTAATTATAGGTTAGGTCATCGTAACAAAACAAACGGTAGCAAAAAACGGATCAGTAGTCGTTGGCCATCGTATAATCCACGTTTTATGTACCTAGCCAGATATGGCCGCCATCGGCCAATATCCATTGCTACAAATTCAAACGCGAAAATACGCATTTTGTAGGATAAATATTATAATCGAATCGTTTTTTATTAATAGAAAAAGTTAAGCGTTTTTTATTTATAACTCTTGATTATTCCGCATAAATGTTATGTTGCTACACCGATCACACAAAAAAAGAGGACTTTTTTTATACGAATGAAATTTCTATCCGCATGGTTACCAGCACTGCAACTGCCATTTTACTTAACGAAATAAAGAAACGTATGTAAACAATTTCCACAAGACCTGTCGTTAAACAAAGCTATAGAATTGTGAATGAAATGAGAAAATGTTTGATATTTTGTGTATTAATATCGGCACAACGATACGTATTAACGAGAAATTACCGTCCAGGACTTTGAAAAACGTTTGTTATATATTTATTATGCCTATTAATTTGCATGGCATTTCAAGGGACCGGCGGCTTTCTACGTTATACTGGGTTGTACGTTAACAAGAGAGACGTACTAGAGAGAATTTGCTGTATACATAAACGGAAAATTACCCGCCGCAAATATATTTTGGCAGTATATATATATTGATCCAAATAGTGGGCCAAACGTTTCTGGTAAAAATCTTCGACTTTTCCACTCGAAGTTTATTTTTGTCGAAGCCAAAGTCGAAGGAAAAAAATATCTTCGATTCGACTTCGAATACTCGAAGCTTCGCACACCCCTACCGTTTAACAATGTAAACATGTTGCTTTATTTTGTTCACTTGAGTTTATAGAAAAATGTTTCCACGCAATTTTTTTTTCCGTACTCGCCATCTCACTATAATTATAAAAAAAAAAAAGACACAAAACCAATTCTAGCACATGTGATTTTATTTATGTTGACTGAATATATCAAATTATAAATACGTTTTCACTTTTCACGTCACATATAAATAACACAACAACGGATAATGTTACCAAAGATGCCCATAACGAGTTTGTAAACGCAGTGATAAACTCTAGACGGTATCGGGACCACGATTTCGAACAGCTACTACGACTCGAAAAGATCGATTGTCATAGAATCCACTGCAACTGCTTGTGGTATTTGGATTGCGTGCCATATATCTTACGTCTCTGGCTATAGGTAATATACAAGGCCACTAAACAAAAATCAGAACAAAAGACGAAACGTACATAAACATGTAGGAAAAATGTATTTTTTATTGTTCGAGGCAATGAGATTTACTAAACTTAATGAAATATCTGTAATCATATGACGGAGTTAGATGAATTTTGTAATATAAAGAAATATTACCGTATTTTATCCTAAAATGTGTAACAAAATATTACACGGTAAAAACCTACTTAATTACGCCGGGACATAGATAATCGGCAAAGTAATCGTAAAGATAATCGCCGATTACGATTAATCGGTAAGTACCAATAATCGCCGATTACGATTCATCGGTATCCGCATCGGTGCACCACTACATTTTTGGAAGATTTGGAAGTCTTACTCAGTTACAAGGTATCTCTCCAGCCATTGTCAGCTCTTGTAGTAGAGAGTTTCAACTTAAATATTTCCAATGGATATTCACTTGGTGTAAATGAAGACGTAAAAATTAGCACAAGTGATGGTATTACGAACAGTTGCACAAATTTTTACACCCATTATATTACACTCAGTAAATATATTTTGCAAAATTTTTTGTGGCAGAACAAATGAAAGGGAGGTATTTTCAATTGTGATAGCACAAAAATGAAATCATTAACTTGCCTTACGAGTGAGCCTTAAGACAACCCCTTAATGTTTTCGCGGACTGGAGCAAGGCAGGTGGTTTTGAACTAGAACCAAAGAGGCCTTGCAACAGTAAATTTTCTTCTCCCCACTTTAGCACGTCACCCTGCCTATGGCAAGCCCAGCATAGTAATTTAGTGGAACAGTGTTATTGTGTGCTTGCATTGTGAACGTACAGAACAAAGAGGACTAAAGTAAGGTGTGTAACACAAGCCATCTGGATATGCTTATATGAGGAACTCTGGAACACAGTGGTCAAGTTCAAAGTTCAGCAGCTTTGAGTAAGCTCTAAAACATTTAAATAATTATTTGATATTGCATACTGAAACCAACAAAATTCTTGACTATCACCACTATGTTCTGGAGCTCTTTGTGTGTTTGCTGTATGGGGTTAATACAACAACTTCTCAGGGAAGTCCTAAAAAGTAACACTGCAAGGAAGCATTGTGGCTTACAGTGGAGAGAGGCAGGTCTCACGGTGCTGCAAACAAACGACGACGAAGGCTGGGGACTGGGAAGCCACGCGGCCCGGCTAGCTGGCTCTCAAGACACACCACCTCTTTCCGAGCTGCCCACGAGCTGCCGACTGTAACAACGTGTTATTTTGAAGTGTATATACAAACTGCCACAAGCCTATCAACTGGATCAACAATAAAAGTGGCATTAAAATAAAATATATATATATATATATATATTATATTTTAATGCCACTTTTATTGTTATATATATATATATATATATATATAATTGAAGTTTATCATAGAAAAATATGGAGTTCTGCTACTTACTACTATTGAAAGGGCAATTTTAAAATGAACATAAAGGATGGCACACAAATAGTTGTAGGTGCTTACTAAGAACAATATGTAGTAATTCATGTTTTACACTTGTGTATACCAACCACAAGCCCAAAGACTTATCATTAATTGTGCTTCAGGCCTTCAACCAGATGAAATTTTAGTTTAAAGTCAAGGTTACCCATATTACTGAAAAGTTATGGAGTTCTACATATCTGAATAACTGTTAGGGTGTACAGATATTAACATTTTTGCCCTAAAAGAGTGATTTCGAACAGAAAAAAAAAAGATGAAACATACATCCACAATTCAAAATGTACGATAACTTAGAAATTTTGGTTTCTCAGCAGGTGAATTGCTATATTTTGGAACTTTTCAACCAATTATCTTATATAACATGTTTTATTATGTGTACTATCAATACATATACTCAAACCATTTTTCATTCTTTTGTGCTTTCTCTTGAGATACAACTCACACTAGAATATTTTTTATAAAGATAACTTAGCCTAATTAATTTTTTATATAAAAAGAATACTTTAATTCATTGGTATTAACTTCAAAACTTCTACATACACAGACATACACAGCACTTGTTTCACAAAAAAAAATTACATTAATAGGAACTTATGAAGATAAAAAAATTCTCTGAAGGAAAAAAAACCCCTTATAAATAAAAATTTCATTAGTCATTCATAACCATACTGACATGAAACTAATTGTTGTATTTGAAATATGCAATAATTGGAACAAACATTTAAAATAACATACAACTAACTAAATAAAACCTTTACATGAAGTGATAAGATAATACATAAATACAACGTGAACCCAATACAATTTCCCAGCAAAATAATAACGTAGTTCCATGTAAACTTGAAAGCACACCTTGCACGTCTATACACAAAAATTCTTTCAGTCCTACAAGAATCATTATATGACTCATGCCTCTGGGTAAGACTCTCCTCTTAGGATATCAAAAATACAAATATGAATATCTTATAAAAAACTTTTTAAATGCAACGAAAGTTTAGTAAAACCACAAAAGCTGAATTTCTAAAAAGTAATAACTAAAAACCTATAACAACACAGAACATTATGTAATCTATTCATGGTGATGGTTACAATCAAGCCAATTAATTACCATTTGAGATAAGGCTATGTTAGTATAATGGACCTTACAAATTAATGTATGTGCTAATTACTGTGGTACAGTTATTCCCAATGCTTGAATTAAGAGCTTTTCATAGTTTCCCATTTACACACGTACTTATAAGTATGAACAATTTTTAAATCATTTAAATTTTTCATTTAATCCTGCAGCAGTTTGGCTTGGAGATATCTTAAATTTAAATAGTTCGGACCATAGAAAATAAAGTACCTACTAGTACAGAGTCGACACTCAATGCTATTCAATCTTCGTATTCTTTATTCATAATTGTGGTACAAGATCACAAACTCCACAAAAATGAATGTGATTTAATCAGGCTGTTAATTTACAATAAATGGATCAAGAGTAAATAAATTATGAGTGTTATTCGTAAACCACATGTCTAAATGTGATCTTCCCACGTAGTTTTACAATAAATAGTCAGTGTGTGTGTAAAATCTTAATGAGGAAACAAAGGATTCTTTTTGTTATGTGGAGTAGCAACCCTGCAATTATTTTTTTCTAAGGGCTCCCTAACATTGTTTAGATGATTTAACAATGAAAGAGTGGAGAAAAGAACATAAATGTTGTTCAGTCTTCGGTCCTTGTAGTACAACACACAGAACACGCATAAAATTGGCGCATATTTCATGAATATTCATGTCATTGAATGAAAACTAGCTCACACCCCCTGTTCGGACTTTCTGCCAACCTGATTTTAAAGGTCATTGCCCCAGAGATCTTAGGGGTGGGCTTAAAGCTGCATCTGTGATAATGAGACGACAATGGAGCACGATTATATGGTGAAAAGCTACACGGCCAAAATAACATTGAAATGCATTGCAAAACACAAAATGCATTTATTGATTTATTCATATTAATAGTATTAAACTAATTTTTGAGAAAAAAGTAAGATTCAAATTTGAATCTCTGCCTGCACCACAATGAAATTAAAACATACAATTTTTTTCTCCACCAGATTACAGATTAAAAAGTTATACAATTTTGGTAGTTCCAAAAACCTTGAGGTCTTGTTTTGATACCAATTTTTTAAAACATTTATTCTACTTGATATAAGTAAAATGCACAACATTAGTAAAAAGTAAAGCAATAACAAAATTTCATTCTTTTCAAAATGTAAAACCATAAAATCTTGGCTCTAAGTTATGGCAGAATGAATTGGAAACCATAACTTCAGTACCCAGAGAAAACCCACCAGCACGTGCATAACTTGGTCATGTTTCCCAACTGCAAAAAATTCAGGTTCGACCCACATCAGCCTGGCGGAGGAGAGAGTTGACCATTCAACCACTATGGCCCCATTCTTTACCTGACTGAAGTCTGGACTGACTTAGTTTGCATGGATCATGCCCCCACCTCGAAGTACTGATTCTGTTCCTGTTACTAATAATTTGGGGAAACACTATAAAATAGCAATTAA
The DNA here is from genome assembly GCF_032445375.1 of Bacillus rossius redtenbacheri. NCBI lineage: Eukaryota > Metazoa > Arthropoda > Insecta > Phasmatodea > Bacillidae > Bacillus > Bacillus rossius. Next base: position 2,400,032 of record NC_086331.1, read on the forward strand.
TTTTAACACCACAGGCTGTAAATATTTTATTTACAGGTAAGCTGTGAATGATAGCATGTTTACTGTGATGCGTGAAATAAAAAAGTTATAAATGTAAAAGGGTAACAGACTGTAACTGTTTTGTGTTTACTGCAATAAGCCATTAACATCTTGGCCATGAATGACTGAAATCAATGTTATGTAAAAAATATTATAAATTAAATTAACAGGATAGTTGCTGAAGAAATATACGCAGCAAAATTTTACACTTTAAATAAAATTATTGCAATACAACCCTTACACACACAAAAAATAATTGTGACAGCACTATATCTCATTCCCTCAATTCTTGCATCCTCACTCTGAAACCAAGCAGCAGGTTAATCTTGGAGGTTGACAAAACATGTGGTATACAGCATTGCCATGTGGCATTGTCAAGTTTTGAAAATCCACGAGACATGCTTTTTCAGCACACATTTTACAAAAAAAAAAAAAAAATGTGGGACTTAATTTAATATCATATTTGTGTGACCCACAATTCATGTTGGCATGAAAAAAAAAATTTAGCTCACTAAAAGCTATATATCTAATATAGACTTACACTTCAACATCCAATATAAAATTAAATATATATATTATTTAATCACTATTACAATACTGACATGAAGTCAACAACAATGACATGTGGCTAAGACTTTTGGAATAGTCAAAAATTCAAAATGTACAATGTATGCTGAAAAGTGGTATTGCTGTTCTGTCAAACATGTTATTTTGACTTGTTAAATGACAGTGATAGTAACTAAGATCATGTCTGAGCTGCAACTTGATCTACAGACATTCAACACACTCATGCTTTCAAGTATTCACTCATGTCTTTTGCAACTCTTGTCAGTGGTGGTGCCCCACTGCAAGAAGAAGTGGAAGAAGTGTACCACACACGAGGCACAGAAGTTCACACGGAGTTAGTGATCTCTTCCTGTCAACACTTTCTGCATTCGTCCCAGGCCGGCTTGCCGAGTGAGAATGGCTCGATGTTATCTCCGATAACACATGAACTGTTGCCACATATAAGAAAGTCCCTGCACTGAATAACATTGCAATGCCAGTTGCATTCACAGACGAGAGTTTTTCTTTGCTTTCCTGAAAATAAGAGCAAACAGATTCAATAAACATTTTACACTATGAATGTTTGAAAACCAAAAGAACTGGTACACTATCAAACAGAATAAACAAAACTACAGTGTATCTCATCCTTAGTTTACAGCATGAAGTGTGATGACATTCACTCTCTCTTTCTGATTTACAATTTACAGCACTAGCGCTATCCTTGTTACGATGTACACTGTTTCCAGGTATACAACAAAGTTTCAGACACAACTTTGTAATGTTTCGTGTAAAAAATTAAGTTTCTGTAAGGTCAATAAACCCTTTGAGAAAAAATTTAAATGAATGTATGATGTAAAAGAAAATGTTGTATTAGAATTTAGGAAATAATGAATTTTCATGTTGTATTTCATTACGAGCATGATATTTTTACTTCTAATGAGACAGAACCAACAGATGTAGTCAGTTTCAAATACCTTCATATAAAAACCTTTTTTAGAACTAAATACTGACATGTTACTCTGTTTGAAACTAGATACCTGAAATTAATAGTGATGACTGCTAGAAATATTAACTCATGCCAAATAATTGGCATTTAGTATTGAATAAGTTTTCAGAAGGACTACAACTGTAATAATACTGTCAACAAATGCTATTTTAAAGTCTACCAATTTCCATATTACATTCTAGCTTTTGCTATGCAACCACAGAGCCAGCCACAGACAAGTTTCAATGTCAAAGCTGTGTTTATCAGCTCTCCTGTGAATGTGGATGTACATGCATTGGAGAAACTGTCAGGGCCCTTTTTAAGTACATTAAGGAACACAAAAACAATACAAAGAAAGATAAAACTAAAAAATGTAGACTTGCGAAACATGCATGGAACAGTTATTAAATACTCTGGGACAATGCTACTCCACTCAAAATAACTCCCAATTAAAATGAAAATAAAAAAATCAGCATTTATTGTCTCCAATAACAATGTTATCAGTCAACAAAGTATTGAATTAAAAATATATATACACCTATAATTACAACTGAAAATAATTTGAACAAAAAAATTTGCAACCAATTACCCTCACAGCCAAGACACCAGCCAACAAAATCAGCTCTCAGCCGCACGTTCAATCGGGGGACTGCACTCCTGTCATTGGCCGCGCCAGGTGAGAAGGGGGGAGCAGAAACCACATGCTTCAAGTGTCCTTTCTCAGTCATCACTTCATAGCATCCTGTTCAGTCCGGGTGTCGGCCCTACGCACTAAGAGTGATAGCTATTAAAGTGAGTAAAAATTTCCTCCCCCAGTTTAGAACCACTACGCTTCAAACTCAGTGTAGGAAATGTACTTTGAGTGGTAACACCCAGAAGTGCAGCATCTCACTGCCTAGCCAGGACCCTGGCTGAATCCCACGGTTGTTGGTCAGTGGGCAGAGCCATTGCCTTTTGTTTTTACCTAAGCACTCATAATAAAACCCACAAATTGACCAGGTCATGACGTTGAGTTTCGAGCGACTGCCTCCCTACACCGCCCCGTCCTTATGAGGGTTGGACGGACAACTTCAGCAGCGATGTCTCAACCACCATCTTCAAACAGACGCTGTTGCAACAATTGGAGGCACTACTGATCACAGTTCTGGCGACACAGCAGTGTCTGGCTAGAATGTCACACCCTCAGTCTCTTTCTGGAGAAGTCACTACTCAACAGACCCCAGTCATGTTCTGGTCTGCCACAATAAGTCAGGCACAATGCACAAATGCCTATCAGAAAACCTACACCTACTGACTCTGCTAGAACACCATCAGAGGCATCTGCGTTACTTGCAGTCTATCATGAAGCACTAAAGTACATTATTGCCAAAGCAAAATACAGTAGAACCCTGTTATAACGAATCTGAAGGGAGTAGTTTATATGTTCACTATAGAGGGGAAACTTTATATCTGGGAAAACTTTTATATTGACAATACATACTCAAAAGCAAAATCTTAACTACACATTGGCCTAAGCCAAGAAAAGAACGAATGAAAATACTCAAAGCAACAGTTTTATTAGCAAATGCAGATATTTTTAATGCACTACACATGTACAAACTTTATATTAATGGTTCTTCGACATGGGCGTATTTTCCATTTTTCAGGCGTTTAATACTCTGTGACGTATTCACAGCTTGAGAAAGAAGATTGTTCAGCTTGTTTAATATTGTACTTAATGTAGATGCTGCAATTCCCAGTTCCCTTGCTATTAAAACGTGCGGGACAGTGGGGTTGGAGTCTATCTTTTCAATAATGTCCAGTTTATCTCGCACAGATAATGCCTTATGTTTTTTACCGCGTTTTTCATTCCTTTTTATGTGCATATTTCTTATTGAAGCACATTTGCAGCTTAATAACACGAATTCTTTTTACCGTCAAAAGTAAATAAACGAAAAGTAACGAGTTTGGCGCATCAAAGATCACTACGTATCATTTTGTATTGCAGTTGCTAAAGCTGGAACAAAATTTTCTCACTTTCTATGGAAAAATTTAGTCCACAGAGTTCTATCTAGTGGTAGTCTTACGAACCTTACTCGATCAAAATGTCAAACGTGAACAAAAAAAATGAAACGTAAAACTATTGAATTTGCTGCTATAATGTACATACGTATTTGTGTGGCGGTAATTTATGTTTAATTTTGGTAACATATTAAATGTACACGCGTTCGCCCATTCTTTAACTATGAAGGGAAAACTATTTTTTATTTTCACCAAACTGATCACCATCTTTGACTACACGTAGCCTACCGAGGCCACTCGAATACGACTTGTTTATAATATGAACAGTGGACAATCGAGTAGCGTATTGCGGAGAAAAACTTCAATGTGATCCAGAATAGACGTTTTGTGAAAAAACTTGTAATTAAATGAAAATATTTGAGATAAATGTGCATTATTTTGGCAAAATTTGTTCGTGGTACACGGGAAAACGTATCAACATTGACAAAAGTTGTGCGCTATATCCAATAAATTAATACATAACCTCACATCATTTTGCCGGGACCGAGACGGAAATTCACAATAAACGGGAATTCATTATAGGCGGGTTCACTATAAACGGGTTCTACTGTACTATCTCACTTGTTTCACTGATGAAACACGTACCAGCAGTTACAAGCACGGCCTGGCCCAGAACATACCCTTTCTAATGGTGCACCAGCTATTTGACAGCAGACATTTACCACATGGTAGCATTGCTCAAACGTTAAAACCAAGACCGCCAATGGCCTCACAATAAGACTACTGTCACCTAGATACCCTCCTGCAACCATAGAGCTACTGCTGGCAACTGCCTAAACCCATTAAAATGTGCCAACTGTTATAAGAATTACAACACAATGTACAAAGACTGCCCTGCCAACCAGAAAGCCCTTGCACAGCACAAGTCAAATGCTCACACACATCCTGCAACAGGCTATGTGCCAGGAAATGACTCTGGTCTCCACCCCGCTATAGCAGCGGCTGCTCACATGACGCAGCAGCGCCCACAACAGAGTATAGCAACCATGCACCATGCCTGTGCGTCTGTACACTGGCCAGTACCACCCTCCATTCCAACTATCGTTTCCTCCACCACCCCAGCAGAAATAAGACAACTGCCAGACTGGCACTTTGCAATGAGTCACCCCTGCATCTGCTCCGGCACACGCTTGTTCATACTCGGGTAGCCTGCCTCTGTCAACACCGCCACAGCCATCACTGCAACAATGGCTGAAAACAAGACTATCAGTCTCACCAGTAGCATCCATACAGCCCATACAAGTCAACATAGCAGAAAAACTGTGCAACTGCCATTCCAGCTTCTCCAATGTCAATAGACCCTAACATTCAAATAGAGATAAATGCCACCCGGGATGCATGGAATGCTGGAAGAAATCCTACAGGAACATAAAATACAAATAAGTAGCAATTACAGAAACACACCTTGCCCCCTAGAGCTGCACACCGCCAGCCATACAGGGAATAGTGTGTTGAAATTCACCATTAACCAGTATCTTAGGGTTAAGTAATCTTTTGCAACCTAACAGTCGGGTTACTCACCACCTCAGTGTCAAGACACACACCTACAATACCCCCTCCCAAAAAAACCAAGGCAACTACTTATTTCAAGTATTATGTAAATATATTTGAATTTTCTAGCTGTTGCAGGTGGATCCAGGATATCCTGACACCACATGCGCATTCCACCTAGTTTAGCACTAACCTAACTAAGCCCTTGTTCGCTCCCTCCCTTCTAAGGGACTTCGGGCACAAGTTTTCACTTTCAGGCAGAAGGTTACCTCCAGTTTTGATGGTTTATTCCTGTTTCCCATTTAACTACATCCCACAGCCTGACGAGGCACTAACTGCAGTATTTGTATTTTATTGTTCAAACTGGAAAATGGTACACTGCTCATGCCTGAAAAGATTCTCTCACAAAATAGGCTCTTAATTCTTCTATTTTACAATGTCTCTTGTCATTCGAATTCTTCAGCAATCTAAAAAATTCTCATCTCACACTTAACTATCAACAAATATAATTAAATATTACTTAAATTAGCAATTGAAATTGGTGTACGTGTTTAGTTTAGTGAGATGCATACAGTTTACACGAAACTAAGTGAATACTTACTTGACCAAGACAGAAGAACGTAAGGAGGGCAAGAAGAGGTGCAGATGCTGAGAAAATTAACAAATGCTTCTTCACTGTTGACTTCAGTAATCCTTCTTTCAGCAAGAAAGTCACCAACCCAAAAGCTGCAGGTGCCTGAAATTGATATGTAATGTGCAAGAAAAAGCAATCCAATTAAAATTTTTTCCAGTTCCTGCAATGCCATGACTTTACAAAGTTCAATTATATATATAAATTTAAAAAAAAAAAAAAAAAAAAAAAAAAAAAACTTTAAAACCCCAGGCGTAACTGGGGGGTTCAAACTACCCCCTGAAATAAAGTCAGGAAAAAAGTAAATGCTCATGTCATTCAATGCTCATTGTCTTAAGTTTCACACAGAGCGACAAGAAAAATAACATCACAGAGCAGCCCAATTGTTAAGCAAGCGTAAACAAAGTTGAATAGCAGTGATTGGCTTGTGATTACCAAGGGCCGGAACAATTAGCATCTTGTTATTATTTTTGCTAATTTACACTTAAGATGCTATTTTTTGCTAATTTCCATCATAAATACAATTTTAGCTTATTTTCAAAATAAATGCTTTTTTAAACTAAATTAATTAAAAACGTCATATACTTCTTAAAATATCCTTTATAAAATGTGACATTACAGCTACATATATTTTTAGAGTTTTCAAAACAGACACTTAGAAAGACACAACCCATTGTGTAGACTTTCATTTACCTGCCTCTCCTTATATTCATACTTTATGTTTGACTAGAACATATGTGCACGTATAATTATTTAAATTTGTGTTTGCACTGAAGATTTATCAGCAACCGAGATAATATCCACAAAAAATTTTCCATCATCTTTGCCGCAGATTTTCTCATCTTACAGAGATAGATGTATGCTAATAAGTTGAAAACAAAACAGGCTGCACTTTCTTGGATTTAGCTTTAGAAGGAGTGAGAAGTAAACCAAAGCAGTGCTACTAGTACTTGGTATTCCCCCAAATGTTACACTTGACCCATGTGGTGAGTTTCTGGTTAGCCATCTCTGCACTAGTTTACATGACCATACTTCGTGTTTTTATCATGTCTCCGAGATGCAGCTAAGTTACACGCGTTCTGAAATAACTTCAAAATATAACCCAACACAATAAATCCAGTTTATTACTGAATTATTCTATGATTAAAATCTGCATTTTTTTTTGTTTGCTACCATATCACACGACCTTTTTTTTTTAAAGTAAAAAAAGTATTTACATTTTTTTTTTAATCTAGCTAGACATAAAAAAAATTGGGGTTTGTTTTTACAAAACTTAAGTAGATGATTATTTGTAGGGATTTTTAATGTAAATACTTAGTTTTTGAATATTTAGAATGTAAACATTAAGTTTTAAATAAGTTGCATTTAAAATGCTAATACCACTATAATTAGAGTCCCGGAAAATTAGCATTTTAAAATGTATATTTCAGCATTTTAAAAATGAAATTTAGCATTTTGTAGCATTTTAAAAAGTGAAATATAGCACTTTGTAGCATTTTGAAAAAACATTTATATATATAGGGATGTGCGAAAGTGACTTTTTCCACACGAAATGAAAGTGAAAGAAAATTTATCAAGTTTCGCGAAAGTGAAACGAAAATGAATTTTTCTATGAGATAAATATATTCTTAACGAAAGTTAAGCGAAATTTTTTAATTAACAAAGAAAAAAGTGCCCCAAAATTTGCTCTTCAGTAATAAATTCTATTACATAAATCATTTTGGTACCTTTTGATATATATATATATATATATATAAATATTATTATTTAATATAATCAACATCCGCCCTAGACCACACAACACAGCCCCATGTCACTCGTAAATTTCAAGAATCAATCCAGATCTTTCAGCGCACAGACTATTTCCTTTACAGTCGTAATGTCGCAGTCTATGATAATATATTTATCATGTGCATGGTACTGATGAAAAAATACGTGAATACTGCAGAACGGCCGCCATCTTGCACCACTGTCACACATGGCTAGCTCAGGAAGCTGTAGACCAGGCAAGGGACATGGTCAAAACAAAACATAACAAATGGTTGCTGCCAAGTGGTCATTACACGCAGTGACTTGTTGACCTTTTTGTCTAATTGGCTGTATATTATGAGGATTTTATATGCCAGTCAGAGTATGTAAAATTTAAATAAAGCAGACGACAATGTTTTTGTTTGGCTGTGCGCGAATAAAAGTAGGTACGTTCTTTGTTTATGTCTATACGGTAAATACTAAATACTGTACTAACAGTTCTGGAATGTATGTTTTACGAATATAGTACCTACACTACTGTTTGAAAGCAAATGAATCAGGTAATTTTCCAAATATTGCATGATTTTGTTTTGATACCTAGGCCTACTGTAATCACGGTTGAATTTTGTTTACTTTATCTGCCATGTTTGTTCAAATTATGATTTTACCGTATTTTCATTAATGTGAGTTTTTTTCATCACCACGTAAATTAATCTTAATGGAAATCTTTTTTCTAATTAATGTCTTTATATGATTTGCATATGTTATTACATTATTAGTAATAACAAGCAAATCATATAAAGACATTACAGTAGAATCTCAGTGCTAAGTACTTACAGGTACCTCAAGTTTTTGTACTTAGTACTGAAACATGCATACATATCTTTACAAAGAGAAAAAAAAATATATAAAAAATTGCTACAGGAGAGCCGCAATGCCATATGTATTAGCAACTGCGACTTGCTTTTTTCCCCTTGTCTAGTTCTCTGAGTATATCCACTTTTTCCTTAAGCGTGAATTGCTTTCGTTTCTTTTTATCTCCAGGTTCATTCATATTGTAGCACAAATACAATGCGGTGTCTAAATAACGTAACCTGAAAATAAACTCAACAATAACATTAAACAATCCCGGCACAGACATCAAACAGTATTTTTAGCGTAGCGTAACAATTTTGTCTAAATAATTAATACTTCTCTCAAACTTCCGTCTTTCGATGTATCGAATGGTGTTGTGTTGCTCACGTCGCATACTACGTACGGTATAATCTATGGTTGTGCGCGCAACTGTTTGTTAACTTTGTTTTGAGAATTTAGAGGTTAGAAAATACGTTGCGGTGGTATTTGTGTATCTTTGTTCTACTACATTAATCATTTAGCTGGAAATTTATTTACCAGTTTAAGTAAATTTTGGTGTAGTAATGCCACGCTACTAGTAGAATTTTTACGTTATAGTGAAAATATGATACTTTAAACTGAAACCGTTTTGCATGGCGAAGATACGATTTTTGGCGGGGACTTAAAAAAAATTCGTTAAGTGAAATATACTTTATAATAAGGTACGTTATTGTACCGGTATTCTACTGTACATTTTTATTAAATTACGAGTTCTTTTTCAACTAGAACAAACGGAACTTCGGTAAGCTATTGAACTTTCGTTTGGCTCGAAATATTTCGCTAAAAACGAACTTCGACAGATGAAATTCTTACCGAAATCGAAAATGAAAGTAGCAAAATTTCGATTTCGGTATCGGTATACCGAACATTCGCACAACCCTATATATATATATATATATAATTTTTAAAAAATTAACAATAACATGATTCATTCTTTGTCATCCTATTAAAATGTTATTTACCTAGATACTGTTTATCTAACATTTATCAGTAAGTATTCTTATATTTAGATGTGTGACATGTTTTAGGCATACACCACGTTTAACTTGAACACAATTTGCAAAGAAAACTCTGCACCGGAACTACCCGTATAACCTTTCCCTATGAGACATGACCTTGGCGACTTCCTCTTGCTCTCACACACACGCACACGCAGGCTAGGCTCACACTATCTCTCTCTCCTCTTCTTTCTAATAATCTCTTACGCACACAAACACACCTGCTGACTGGGCCGACTCGGCTAGCTTGTTCCCTCTCTCTCACTTCTACATTCTTATCGCTTACAAACACACCTACACACACTTGGCTTGCTGGCTGGCTACCGCCGGACCATCAGCAGGATTTTTGTGCATTCACGGCAGTACAGTGGAACCTCGCTACTACGAGAGCTGACAATGGAGAGAAAAATCTTCATAACTACGAGTACTCGTAATAACCAAATACGTATATAAGATTTAAGTCAAAGTTAAAATCCTGAACATTCCCAGAATGCCTTAATGTCGCACAATATCTCGGAAACGGTACCTCGTAGTAAAAAAACGCATAGAATAAAATTTGTAGCAAATTAAATTTCTAATATAAAAGGTCTCTGTGATTTTTTTTGTATCTGCAACAGTTTTTGTTTTAATCACGAATGAAATGGTCACACTCATGACCGCGCTCCGAGATGCAGCAAAAAAAAAAGTTGTCACCGTCGCCTTGCTCGGTCAGGGAGGGGAGGTAAGTGGAGAGGGGAAAGGAAAACACCGGAGGGTTGGAAAGAGGAGGGGAAGGGAAGGGCATCTGCCATCTTCTTTGTTCATTTGTATAGAAGGGGAGGAAGTCACAGACACACGCATGCACGCACACACCCTCAGACCCAGCAACACACACAAAGGTGCTTATCAGTCCGTTTTTTTTCCCCCTTAACAGCAGGCGTTTTCCCTTGTTTGAAGATGCTATTTAAATCACTCTATCCATTTTAATTTAGCATGATTTACGTAGTCCAATCGACGGTGCATTACAAAACTGTCATAACTTCGAAGGTCTCGTAGTATCCCGTACTCGTAATTATGAGGTTCCACTGTGTTTAGCATTTTATCGCATTTAATGAGTCATTCTGCATTTTATCGCAGTTATTTCGCATTTGCGAATTTTCCGGGACTCTTAACTATTATAGATGCTAATTTATAAAATAATAGATCATAATTTTGGAAAAAATAGGTGCTAATTCTTCCAGCCCCTAGTGATTAGTCTGTTTCAATGCTCGAAATGTGGTGAATGGTCTATGGACTAATCAAGTACAACTCAACTTCCATTATGTTTTAGTTTTGCTCAACATAATAGGGCATTGGGTAGCAGTATTCTGTGCAGCACTGGGACTTATTCTTACAAAACTCCATAACACTGTTAAAACACAAAAAAAGTTTTTTGGTCATTACATCAAGGTGCATTAATTTAAATATACAGTAGAACCCTGTTATAATGAATCTGAAGGGAGTAGTTTATATGTTCACTATAGAGGGGAAACTTTATATCTGGGAAAACTTTTATATTGGCAATAAATACTCAAAAGCAAAATCTTAATTACACATAGGCCTAAGCCAAGAAAAGAACGAATGAAAATACTCAAAGCAACAGTTTTATGAGCAAATGCAGATATTATTTTTAATGAACTACACATGTACAAACTTTCTATTAATGGTTCTTCGACATCGGCATATTTTCCTTTTTTCAGGCGTTTAATACTCTGTGACGTATTCGCAGCTTGAGAAAGAAGATTGTTCAGCTTGTTTAATAATGTACTTAATGTGGATGTTGCAATTCCCAGTTCCTTTGTTTTTAACCAGTGCGGGACAGTGGTGTTTGAGTCTATCTTTTCAATACTGTCCAGTTTATCTCGCACAGATAATTCCTTACGTTTTTTACCGCGTTTTTCGCAATTTTTTATGTACGTATTTCTTATTGAAGCACATTTGCAGCTTAATAACACGAAATTCTTTTTACCGTCAAAAGTAAATAAACGAAAAATAACGAGTCTGGCGCATCAAAAATCACTACGTATCATTTAGTATCGCAGTTACTAAAGCTGGAACGAAATTTTCTCACTTTCTATGGAAACATTTAGTCCACAGAGTTCTATCTAGTGGTAGTCTTACGAACTTTACTCGATCAAAATGTCCGAAACGTGAACGATAAAAATTAGGGATGGGATTTTCGAATCTTGGATTCGTCGAATATACCGAATCCTATGGATTCGAGGATTCGTAGGATCCGAGGTGGGATTCGAGGTGGGATTCGAGGTGGGTTTTTAAGAGTTTTAGGTAGTAATTGAAAATTGTAGTGCTGGGCGAAGTTTGAAATTTTCGAACCGAACCGAACCCTTACGTTCGGTTCGGTTCGAAACCTCTTAAAATATATTCGAAAAACCGAAAGTTCGTTTAAAAAAAATTACGTTTTTCTAATTTTCTAACCCCCATTTGAGACCATTCACAAAACAGCTCAACAAAATTCTATTACTTGTAATATTCCGACTTTTATCGCATAGTCGTCGCCTCAACAGTTTCAAGAGCAAACAAAATAAAAAAAAAATTATTAATAGTCGCATAACTCGCATAGCATTTTTTCATATAGGCGCGCTTTGTTTTTTGTTTGCTTTAGAGAATTTTGTATGCATTTGTCGTACTAGGTAATATAACCTATCGTACAAATGCCAAAGGTATTGTACATTATACCTTTAACTATAGTGCGTGTACGAGAAGTGTTGTAAAATCACCAAAGATTGCGTACCCCATACGTTAAACTAAAGCGCATGTACGAGAACTCTCGTATTTCGGCAAAACTAACGTGATCAAGTTAACACAAGACAAATGCGATAGGAAATGATTACGTAAATTACGTATTTTAAATTACTGGGATGTATTTATTTTCTTTTGCCTTTTTGGTTATAACAGTCAGGTAATGAAAATATTAATTTAATCTTGTGTATTAAAAGTACTGGTCCAGTAAATTTTACAGTACGGTACTAAGTTGACTAGCGTAGTCGCGGCAGCCATCATTATTTCTCGTGTTTTCTTTTTTCCGACGCAAATTTCTATAACCACACTTTTTACGTTACGTTTACAATATTATTGTTCTTGAGGTGAATTGCGATGAGCAGGCTAACGTCGTTTAAGTTTTCAAAATTGAGAAAAGATAATGACGACCCGGATGACCCAGAACCACCCCAAAAAACCGTCTAAAGTTTCTTCTGACGAGCAGCATTCTTCCAAGAAAACAGCAACTGCAGTCAGCGGGTTTTGTAATGTAGATAGGTAACTTAATTCACATTCACCTTTTTTTTATGTTTTATTAAAAGTTTTACTTATTAAAAATGTTAGGTTACGTCTACCACAAAAATATGTAGATAGGTAACTTAATTCACATTCGCCTTTTTTTGATGTCCTATTAAAAAGTTTTACTTATTAAAATTGTTAGGTTATGTCTACCACAAAAATATGTTATGTGGCCTTATCCTGAATGTTCGTCATCTTTATATTTTTTTTTAAATGAAGATTAGTGTACACTGAAAAAGGAAGATAGTCTTTTTGAAATTTAGATGTAACTTCTTCATTAATTAAAAATTGGTATATAAGCTAAGCTATATAATGTTTTAATTTTACATATGGCTGGAGAACCTTTCTTTTTCACCACTCAGTTAAAGACCAAAATGCTGGTCATCGGTTGATTTTAATTCAAAACAATTATTTCTGTATGAGGTTCGGTTCGGCTCGGCTCGGTTCGAAACCAGAGAACTGAGGTTCGTCCAGCTCTAGAAAATTGTATACCTAAACTATATTATAAAGGTAACGGAAATAGCACAAACTTAAGATAAAACACGCTGCATTTTGTCAATTAGCATAACTACTCTATCATTTCCAACCTTCAATAATATAACATTGCAGAAAAAAACGTAACTTTTTTTAAATGGTGTTCGTTATACAAACATATTTTATTGAAAACATAGGAAGGATTAATTTAACAGAGAATTAGACAGATGCACACTTACATGTGTGGTTTTTGAGGTTATTTGTCTCTATTTTATATCAGGTGTATACACTATGCACTTATTTTATAATTTTATAAATACACATGTGATTTTTTTAATAACATGTGGTGAAGTTTAGTGTGGAACTGGGATTCGAGATTCGATGACAAACACTGAGGATTCGAACAAGGATTCGGATTCGACCAAAATGTGGATTCGTCCCATCCCTAATAAAAATGAGAAGTAAAAATATTAAATTTGCTGCTATAATGTACACACGTATTTGTGTGGCGGTAATTAATGTTTAATTTTGTTAACATATTAAATGTACACGCTTTCGCCCATTCTTTAACTATGCAGGGAAAACTTTTTTTTATTTTCACCAAACTGATCACCATTTTTGGCTACACGTAGCCTACCGAGGCCACTCGAATACGACTTGTTTATAATATGAACAGTGGGCAATCGAGTTGCGTATTGCGGAGAAAAACTTCAATGTGATCCAGAACAGACGTTTTGTGAAAAAACTTGTAATTATATGAAAATATTGGAGATAAACGTGCATTATGTCGGCAAAATTTGTTCGTGGTACACGGGAAAACTTATCAACATTGACAAAAGTTGTGCGCTATATCCAATAAATTAATACATAACCTCACATCATTTTGCCGGGACTGAGACGGAAATTCACAATAAACGGGAATTCATTATAGGCGGCTTCACAATAAACGGGTTCTACTGTAGTACGTAACATGAAGAACATTAGAATAACCAAAGATACGTAATATTAAACGTACAAACAATAGAAAACTGAAACTGGAGTTTCCTGCCTTAGATGAAACAGACCACATTGAGTGTGACACGGTGTGAAGTTGTGTTTGAGTCAGTAGTTCAGTAGTTAAGTTATGCATGGACGAGCACAAAGGTACTCGTGTTTCACTCGCTCAGAGGTTTGGCTTGCCAATTTCAACTCTGAACACAATTGTGAAAAATCACGAAATGATTCAAGAAAATGCATCTCAGTGTGGTGGTTTTTCTAAGAGAAAATACATGCCTGCATCAAAATATGAGGAACTTGAAGTACTTTTGAAGGAATGGTTTGTGTATACAAGGTCCTGGAATGTAGCCAGAGACAAAGTGTGACATGAAAAAAGAGAATAGACAAATTTTCCACTGACCTTGTGCAACATGATGGCTACAAAGACTATCATCTCGACATCTGCGTGTGCAGTAGTAGCTGCAGCACCCAGGGCCACGCCGTCAGCTGCACAAATTAGCAGAGCGTGTCAGTTACAAGCATATGGACGTCGCTAACATCAGCATCAACATTGCTCTTGCCCTTAGAACAAATAACTACAGTAGCCACATACTATTCTCAAAATCAGAAAAAATATGACAGTAAAAAAAATTAAATAATGACTCACTCACATGCCTTATCTAAATATTTTAAGTTGAATTATGTAACATGTTGTATGCAAATACACATTTCAAATTCAGTTTTCAAGTAAAAAAAAAGCTTGTGAATTATTAAGTGCAGTTTTAGACTAAATAAAAATGCCACATTTATATCAAAGGCAAGAGCATCTAAGTTAAATATCAAAAAAATATATACTGCACTTCCAAGTTTTGTGCCACAAAATCACAACAAATGAAAGCACTAAATGTAAACACAATAAAGATCCACCAACCTATAAAAAAATATCTCTGAACAGTACCTGCACATTAAATTAGTGAAACAATAATCAGCCATTTCTTTTTGTTTTATTTGATAAAAGTAGGATGAATATTTATATGCAGATAAATTTATGTTGAACTTTTCTGAACAGAAATTTACTAATAATCTTCTTCAACCAAGATTGCCACACAAAAAGTATTCAGCTTGTACACAACAGCTACCACCACAGCCACACTTCATGTGATTAGCTACACTGAGAGTGCCAACACACTCCTTAAAAAATAATTGTTACAATAATTTATATTAATATGAGCTGGTAAACTAACCAACACACACATTAATAAAACAAATTGTTTTAGGGTCCTATTTATTATGGTGTTTTCATAGTTTCCTTAAAAAAGTAATAATAAATAATAACTACAATTTTTCAAAAAATGAAAATAAACTGGAAAAAAAAAAGGAAGTGATGCAACTTGAACAAAGTTACAATCAAGTGACTTCTAGCATCACATAATTAAATAAGAACCAAAAAAAATTATTACACACAAGGGTAATGCCATTCCCACATATTAAATGGTTTTTTAAGTAACAATTTACTATGTTGTTTTATCACGTTCTGTACATTGATTAGGCGTGCTGATATCCTTTATTTAACAGCTTTTTATTCCTCTTAAGAAGTATTCCTATGTTTGCTATATATTTTAAAATCATAATATCATGCTATGCAAGTTATTCTGACAATATGTCTACTTTGAAGTGAATAAGCCCCTAGGCCTTGTTTTTACTGCCTGGTTGTGAATTTATGTTTTCATATGCTTTCATGTATTTTTTAAGGACTGCTGGTTTTTGCGTTGTTTGAAATGGAATTTTAAAATAATTTTCTTTTGTTCTTCCCTCGTCATGATTATCTTTTTGAAGGCAAGCTGATGCAATAGTTTGGCCAGTTGCATAATAATTATAGAGACAGAGAGTTCATAGCCGTGAGAAAATACGTTTGAGTGTGTCGGGCTGCTGTTGCTATGCACCCGTATTAGCTGCTAATTTGTCAAGGTATTTTTGTGATTGGTTAAAAATGTTGTCACACACCTGCAACGTCCTTCGGGCATATGCGGCTGAGTAGCCTCATTCATTGAGTCGTCTGGACAAGGTATCGAGAGGTAAACAAAGCAGATAATTATGTGGTTGAAGAGAGAATTTCACAGCTGTGGTCTGGGCGCTACTGCATACAATCAACCCTTTTTTTTGCAACTTTTATCTAGTATTTTTGGCCAGAGTTCGCAGGTGTTAGGCCACAGCAACGTCCGAGTGATAGCGCCATTGTTCCGAGGATGTAG
The DNA here is from genome assembly GCF_032445375.1 of Bacillus rossius redtenbacheri. Lineage (NCBI taxonomy): Eukaryota > Metazoa > Arthropoda > Insecta > Phasmatodea > Bacillidae > Bacillus > Bacillus rossius. The sequence goes on from NC_086331.1 coordinate 2,416,442, forward strand.
TCTATCAGCTTCATAACATGAGTTAGTGTGTAACCACGGGACTAATAATGAACTTTATGCTTCAATATTAATCCTTTGGTACCTGCAAACTGTTTAGGTGTTTGTTTTTGGAGTCGGAGAAGAGGTTATGTGCATTAATATCAGTTTGGGGTCCGAGAGACTGTTTCAGTAAACGAATCATTGACAGTAACATTTTTTTGGCACCCAACATGGGTTTTTTTTTCAGCGCCCAAATAATCTGTGCAAGTGTTTATAAATGTCCGATTTTGAGCTAGCCCAGAGGCATGGAGTGCAACAAATCTTGTTGAAACCGAACCTAACAATTTTACAACTTTGTATGCCTTACGTTATTAGTAATCAAGCAAATAAAGTACAGTGAAAGTCCGTTGTATCGAATACGGTCTATAACGTAAAGTCCGATACAACGATCATTGCCATCGGCACCGTCAGTTTTGCATATGCTGCGTAGAATAAAAATTTCTGAAATAACGAATGGAGCGTGGGCTCATTTTCGCTATAACGATAGATTACACACCTGTAATTTTGCTCTAAAACAATGAGAAAACATCTACAATTTCCTTAATAAATGAGAAACAGCTTCGCACAATTCCATGCGGTGGCAAATGAAACAACGCGCATGATGTGGCCATCTTGGCAACACCGCACAAGGTGGGGCCCCACAGCGAGCATAGCTTGCCTCGCGACGACGAAAGCAAGCAGCTGCGACAGGGCCCCGCTGCGAGCATTACTTATTTAGAAGCACACCGACTGTAGGCCGTAAATAAGCATAACTCGTCTCACACTTGCATCGTAAGCGTTGTGTACGGTGTAGTTTTAGAGGTGTAAAAGTAACAAAAAAAAACCTTCCCGTGTGTATTCGTTACTATAACAATTAGTACTCGTTACTATCGTATCGTTACGTTACTTCTGACACAGCATAACATGCTATGTTATGTTGCAGCAACAAATCGAGTCGTACTGCGTACGTGTACAGTATGACGTCGTGTAAATAATAATAAATAGAATATAAACAATCAAAAATATTTGATAATTAACAGTTTTTGTTAACCAAGAAACAATTAAATCTCATTCTTACGTCTTTTCTGCTCCAATCTCAAACTTTGTCTCCACACACAATACCTTTAATAAACACTAAAAAACTTGGACGACGAATTTCCAAATTATACTTTACCAAATATTGGACTTTACTTAATAAACAAACATCGTTCTTTGTAACGTAAATTCATCGAATATGCGCGCACATGCGTAAAACATACAAAAAATGTGAGTAACGAGATGCAGTCGTGTGTAAGGTTTCGTTACTCGTTACTACATGGCGCACCCGTTACTCAGTACCGAATACATACGGTTTGCTATATACTACGCGCATTTTTGTTTACGTCAGTCATTTTTATCAGCATACAAATGCTTCAACGAAAGATTTGATGAACTTTCAAGAGGTCCAGTCATTTATTTTGTCCGAAAGTCTAGTCAAATCAAGGAAAACGAAAATTGATTCGTTTTTTAAAAAGTGATTTTTAATTTTGTTATTTTCCAAGGGTCTGTACGAGTGATTATTTTTGTGTTACTGACCAATTGTCGGAAAAATTATTTTAAATAATTTGTATGGTTGTCCAACGTAATTAGAGATTTTTAAAATTTTTTTTTGTGTGTTTGACATTTTTCATAGGTGTCAACGTGAGTAATAATGTGATAAATTTTAAAATAAATTTCACTACATCTTTGAGTTTACATATTGTTAGCAAGTATTCAAAACTCCACAAATATGCACCCGATATCATCAGCTTAGCGCACATGTCTCCAGCAAACCAGCTGCAGTCAAAGCGACAGGAAGCGGCCGGCAAGACCTTGCGTGACCCCGCCCGCCCGTCTCCATGTAAACAAACAGCTGTGCGCGTAGCCACGATGTGCGTGACGGCCTTATCACGGCCACGTGGTCTCGTATTTCGCAGTCGGGAAGTGCTGATATAGCTTAAAAATGTTATTTTAGTAAGTTTTATGTATATTTCCTTTACTATTGTTGTGAATTTCCATACTAAAAACAAGTGAGATAATAATATATTTTAAAAATGCAACAAAAATAAGATTTTTTTTTTAAATTTTGGCTATAATGAAAATTCGCTATAACATAAACTTTTGGCGCCGTTATAAATTTACGTTATAACTGACTTTTACTGTATTCCAGTACTGGGTATTTCGTACACCATTACCAATACTTGCCTGCGGCATGGACAACCAGGCCTAAGGTGGCAGTGAAATTCCTACTGGAAGACTTGGTAGATCCATTTTCAACATCTGGAACAAATTTTGCCTTCACACATCCACAGTTCTGAAAATGTACACACAAACCAGAGCTTGCTTCTAACTCAAATTGTAAATATTTTCTAGTGTGTGATAGAGGAAAAAAAATATTCATCAAATACACAAAATAACATTGCATATATCAAAACTAATCTAAACCATATTTATTTTTTGCTTTGATACACTATACAGTCAAACCTCTATCTATCGTTTTTCAGGGGACCAACAAAAAAATTCAGTAGATGCGGACATTCAATAGATGTGGACTTCACTCTAAGAATTTTTAAAAAATAATATTCCAACCTCAAAATGTGTCAGAAATATATCAGTTACTTGTCATTAAAGTTAAATCAGTTGAAAAATAAATAAAAATGAAAGTATTTTACTAAATTCGATTTACACTTGCAAAAAAAAAAAAAAAACCTTCCGCACAATAAATCTACATGGAAATTAAAGTCTTTTTTCAATATCCTGAAGTCTGAAATATGTTTACTCATGTCATCAAATGTAGAGCTGTACTGAAGGAGCCGATTTTGCCAATATTTAGTTGAATCGGCATTTCTGCCGACTTCCGATACGCTTGTTAATTTTCGGCCGATATTACTGAAAAACGAGAGACTGCCATAACCTAAAAATCCACGAGTACCCTTTTCACTTTTCGTAGTAGTACTGCATTCTTTCAGATCGCATTATTTCTTCGCAACATGTGCCAAACGTACATATAAAAATTTAAAATCCTTTTTTTCAATAATGTTCTTTAATTTTAATATGTCATAAATAAATACATTACCGTCACGGTAAATATACTTCTCGGTTGTTACGGTAACTGTAGTGCAAATGTGGTAGCTATCGTGCTTCTGTAGTAATTATGGTATCGACAAAGAATATTTAGTTCTTTTTATGGTAATTATCTTAGGATAACAATTGGGTTTGTACTGTAGTTATGGTACATCATCCATATTTCTTCGTAAGGTGTTGTTCATTTGTCTTTTCTTCATATTTACGTGCTCCATTACTTGGCTGCAGATTTAAGGTGATTTTTACTACTGTATACTATCGTTACTGTTTTTATGACGGTTTCTTTCTAAGAAATGGTTATTTCTGCAAAATCTTTATGGTTAAACTATCATCTATTATAATTTATAGTGACGGGACCACATATTTTGTACGATCAATGCGGACAAAACAATAATTCGAACATCGGTACAAGCGGACTTTTTTAACCTTAGTTGTATGGCAATATTGCCGGGACCGTAGAAAGTATACAATAAACACGGACAAACGATACATGCGAGTTCGATAGATAGAGGTTTGACTGTATTTGCAGTTAAAACTGTTTTTTTTTCCCTTTCCTTTTTATAGAAATTTTAAGGTTTGGATTCATGAATTTTTCTGTTCGGTTAAAAGCTACACCCTCAGTAGTGTATTATACTGCTGTAAAAATTTTGTCTGAGATTTATCTAAAAGTCAAATTTGAAGACCTTAAAAATCCCATAAAAACATATATTTTGCAGAGAATGATGGAACATTGAATTAGACTATGTATTATTATTATTATCATTATTAATAAATTATACTATGATCTGAAATTATATAAAATTAATTTTTATGGTGTGGGTATATATATAAATATATTAATTAAATGCAATCCACCATCTGGTATTGGCACATTGACAATGTTTTTGTGCAATTAGTAATACTTCAGAACACAATGCAGCTACAGTCAATTGCTTTCAGCAGCCTATCGTTGCTTAGTAAACAATACAGCATAATGACTATTTGTATTTGGTTTTGACGCATTCTAGCAGACATTTCATATCTACTGATACAATTTTTACAGCAAATAGTCTGAGGCGTTTGCCACGCCTCCATTAACTTCACTTTTATTATTTGTTTGTTTTAACGTCCTTTTGTAACAGTAACGTCGTTTTAAATTGATTTGGTATTCATTATGATAGATAGATAGATTGTTTGGCACTTGGTTCGTTCTCGCCCTGAAGCTTGATTAAAACAAAAGCATTACGGACATTCGCGGCGCTGCGCGTGTGTGTGTTTCCGCGAGCCAACACCGCGCGGCGCGCTGAGCCCTATGACGTCATGCTGAGGCGTTAACCTGCGGACGGTCTGCGGCTGGCGACCGGGCAGACGGTGGTGGCGGCTGGTGGAGTCGACTTCGGCTCACGGGTGCAGGCGTGTTGCGCCGCTGCTTAAATGGAAAGGCTGTTCCATTCACCTACACATCGACCAGTGGCCAGCCCGGGTTATCGTCCAACATGCTGCGCGACTACAAGTAAGCCTCGACGCAACCGTTATTAACAACCAGAGAACGGGTTGGTTTTTCAAGGAAACAATAAGCAGAGAGACTTGAGTGATCATAAACTTAAATTCATATCTTGCTAGCATCTTGAATCGTAATGTGGCGAATTAAACTCTACCCCTTTTTTTTTACGCTACGTGAGAAATTACGTAAACTGCAAGCCAGACTTAACACGTTGCTGTGGTGCGGGATGTTAGACTCGCATAATAACATTATAACTAGAGACCGTTTTGACCAAGATATTGGGAATGTGCCTAAACAACTTTTATAGACAATTACGTCATCCAAGTTTGTAATCAACGGACCTGTTAGGGAAATATAATGCTTTCTTAATGTTTGTAAAATTACCCGTAATATGGTGGTTGTAATGAGTGATTACATTAGATGTATTTTTTTTTAATGCGAGATCTAGATCTGCAGATGTGTGTAAATGGTTCTGTATTCAATGTACCAAGCCAATCCCAAGCGGGAAAATTAAATAGTAAACAGGCAGTGATGCTTTCATTTATTATTCAGTTCATTTTTTTTTGCCTAGGGACCGTACTTCTCACTGCATTTAGTTGGTACTCCCTTCTGCGATCTCCGACTTCAAACTCGAGCGCCTTAAGTAAGGCCTCAAGTCTAGAGATAGCAGCACCTTCGCACAAAAATGGAACCGCCTAAATACACAAAGCAGACTGCACTATGCTCCATTCAAGCTGAGGTAATAGGAGTGTAGTTGGTTACCCTTGCTTTAAAGTAAAAAATGTATTTGAAATGTTTTAAATTAAAAGTAGTATTACATTAAATACACACTATATGTACTTGAAAATAAGCAGATAAAAAGGTCACTAACTTGTCACCATAAAACAGATTTTAATCTGAAAGCTGAGTGGCATTATTTTTGCTTCGTGTCATGGTAAAAACACCTGTGATGGTGTGGGTGGAACCACAAAATGAAAAGTTACCAAAAAAGGTCTCCAGTGACTGTACAGTAATCAAATACTGACACCAGCATAAATCTTTGAATTTTGTCAAGAACATTTAAAAGAAATCACCTTCACTTACATAAAACATAAAGAAATCATTCAAAATCACAACAGGAAACTTCTTGATCAATAAGAAAACTCTGTGACAATTACTGGTAAAAGGAGTTACGTATTGTTTAGTTTCTGTGTCACAGTACCCTGAAGTGCTTCATTACTTCACAAGCTATGGAATATGAAATTTGTTCCACTGAAAAGGCTGTACAAATAACACTTCACTCAAGAAGATTCAACAAATACTGGATGGACACACATTTCCCCAAAACTAAATGAATAAATATCAAAACTTCTTAATAAATACAAATCAAGATAGAATAATAAACATGATCCAAGTTCTAGTTAATCAAAACTTTTGTGAAATGTAAGTTGTATATAATACATCAATAATTTTACTTAAGTTTAGAATGTTTTAACAATGGTATCCATAGTAAAAACCGTGCTACAAAATAGTAACTAAAGAAGCTCTGTATTCTGTGGAACCTGGCATGACCATGAAATATGTTCTAATTATTCAAGTTCATTAAACATTTAAGATGTGCACAAGCTACTCTTCATGTAAAAAAGGTATGTCTAAATGCAATGATGACATTAATGCATAGTCAAATCAATGCTCTATAATTTAAAAAAAAAAGTTTTTTTATGGGATTTTTAAAGTCTTGTAACTTGACTTGTAGATAAATCTCAAACATGGAATTTTTACATCAGTATAATACACTACAGAGTGTTCATCTATAAAATTTCAGATTTTAATCCTTTGTTCCAACTAAAATATGAGGTATCAAAACTTGCAATTTTTTGTTTTTTTAAGATTTCTTTACAACTCTTATCTCAGGGTTGAAATTTTTTGTAAATACAGTGCATTAAGATAGCCACACATCCCCACAAAGGTAATACTGAGAATATATTTCTTCTGTGGAGATTATTTCGAAAAATGAAAAATGTCATCATTAAAGTCAAAACTAAAGGTTTTTTTTTATTATTTTTTGAATACTATTTTCCTTAAATGTGTACTGGAGATAATAAAGGCTTCATCTTCCTGAATGAACTGGTTTTCGTTTCATCGATCTCGGGTTAAAAAGTTGGGAGTAACACAAGTTAACGGAAACCCTTACAAACGCAAAAATCAGCATGTTTTGTAAAACAACAATTAATGCCATCAGAATTCAGAAAAAAATATAAATTTTAAATTAGTCATTTTCCACTATCTAATCATGGAGGAATCAACCAACACAAAACCATTATATTATAAAATGGTGGAGCAACCAGCTGACATGAAGCACATATCGCCGCAGCTAGAGAACCAGGAAGAGCGGCACTCGCCTCTGCCGACTGAAGACGAGCACTGGTCCACCAGCACCATGAAGACGAACCCCAGCACCAGCGACACTCCCACGAGGGCGTGGATGTCCGCAGAGCTGCCCGGCTGCACCTGAGCCGTTCCCGCCAACACCGAAGACTCTGTGCACAGTAGCCAGCCATCACACGTTTGTCACACGCTTCATTTCATTCTGCATTCTGGTTCCTACAGGTTATACCTGACTTCTCACTTCAAGGTACATCAATAAAAGATGTAAATATTAACTCTTCAGATATAAAAACTTTCAATCATTTAAGGCTCACTCTCATATGCAATGTTGCTTATTTAAATTCTGTCTCTTTACTATCAGAGGCTGGCCAATAATATTGGACTTTGAAATTCATGCACATTTCCACATTTTCTAGAAATGAAAAAAAAATTATAAAAAAATTAAAAATAAAATTATTTCAGAACTGCTTGAATTAAAATTTTTTTTTACATTAATGTAATCACTTTAAATAATTTATATTGAATGTGTTACTACTTATAATTTAATGATTATTAATCTTCTGTGACTTATTTAATAGTTCATAAAACACCCTGCTACAATAGGATACTACAGACACTCCTGCAAGTAAGTAATTTAATTTTTTTTTAATAATCAAAAAAGTTGGAGAAATAAACTATTGAAACATATAGGGAAAATATTAGTGAGTAATAAAAAAAACTAAACAAATAAAAAAATAGCTATATTCACTTTTGCTAGAAAGAGTTAAACAAGTATTAGGTAATTCCTTTATACTGGCTTAGATATATCAAGAACGTAATATAAAATATACCTATATAATAAAAATTTCATAATAAGCAAAGCATGGGTAAAAGTTTGTATATTATAATAGACGAATATATTGAAAATATTGATTTTTCAGGAAATTTTTTTATCTGTACCGATATAATTCAAGCGATATATTGAAAGGCTGTTATATTGATGTGTTGAAAAGGTTTGCCATCCTTAAATTTTGGTATAAATTGTTTGGGAGTAAGATCGTTTTACTTGCTGTCTCTTTTGCTCCCTGAGGAGTTGTAAGAATGAGCTTAGGTCAGAAAGAGTTGGTAACTCTGATATAGATGAAGAGAACATCTTTAAGTAATTTTTCTTTTAGATCTGACACAAAAGCAGACTTCTTAAAAATACATTTGCGAATTAAGATTCATCTGAAGGTGATACTATTTGGCAATACTTAATATTGTTCCACAAATAATGGGAGCTTAATAAAATTAGGTTGTGTGTTTTTAAACATAAGAACTTAAATAAGGATATGATTCACATAACCTGTAGTAATTAAATCAATACATGTCAACAAAATAAAAAACCCAATCAGTTACCAAAGGTCAATGTGGCCTAAGTCATTAAAATAAGTGTAGACTAATATAGATCACAATATCATACCATTATTAATTTCATCACCAGGATAGCATCGCCTACTTTCTTTCAGGACAAACACTGGAACATAGGGGTTTTGGGCAGGGGAACATTGTAATCCTTATTTTTCACTTATGTCATTTTCTGATACATATTTATTCTTTACCGGTATCATTAACTAGAATATAATCCCCCCCCTCTCTATTATACATTACGATACCAATGACACATTTTCTACAACATTTGGATGTTTTAACTAACCAATTAAATCATAAATTTAAGATTTTTTCATAATTAAATATTGGTATTGCAAACTAGAATAGACCAGGTGGAACTGTAACCTCATTCAAGATACCAAGTAAAAAAGATTTCTACTTTTATTCGCACATTTTACGATTTCAATATCTGTACCGACAAACAGAACACACCAGTTGGGACTGTCCTCTACTCACGATACCCAGAAATTTATTTTTACATTTACACAATTTCCACTAATTCGTTGCCTGCCGTTCCATTTTTCTTACAAACTTCAAACACAATCAAACAACACTTTCCTCTTTTAAGAAAAGTTTTTAAATGTTTCTCTCAATAAAATAAAACACAATTTTCATCCCTTTATACCTCTTCAAAAATTATGACAAATTTTTTTGAAAAAAAATTACAAAATACTGAACCACTTAAAATATAGGTAACATACTTAATACCAAACCACTTTAAAATCAATAAAAAAATAAAGTAGGGTTTGGGCACTTTTGTATCAGGGAACATTTTGATAATAGAATCCAAACACAATGTCCGTCATTCATAATGTTCCTAGATCAGTAAAGGTTTGGTTGATCTCGGGCAATTCTTTATTCTGCTAAGCACACTGAAAGATATTTCTACTTCAACCACAAAAACAGAAGTGCGCAGTGAAACACACACATTTGGAAATAAATTTTTAAATGAATAGATAAAATAAAACAGTGCCACATATCTAGGAGCTTAACAAATTTGCTCTCATATTTCTAACTACACATAAAATTAGACTCAATGTATACTTAATATGTCATATTTTTAAGCTATCCTACTTATTACCTGCATGTTCAGAGATACACACCACTGTGAGATTTTCGATCTTTGTACTTACAGGTCATTTAATTAATATTACAAGCCAATTGAGAAAACTGGATAAAAAAACACACAACATGATTATGCTTTGCCAACTGTACGTGTGCATTGTGCCCACTTTAACCCGCTATAACTGAATGAACGCGGTAGACAAGCCAAGCAGCGTAAATAACTCCGAGTTACTAGCTGCAACAGAAGCAGTCCCACACCACACAAGCTTGAAATAACATCTCCCTCACACAACCTCCAGCTGTTCTGGCCGACAGATTTTTCATTGCGTCAGGTTTTTAACATTCCGCCGCCCAGCGACAACCACTGCTCTTCATCTAACACGAAACAAAATACCTTAAGTATATATTTATTTTGTCTCACTTTGTAGTCTGTTAACATAACCTTCTTCCAAACAGATTTGCTTGTACAAAGTATTCAGGATAAATCCACACATTAAAAAGTCTTGAAATCTAACCGAGCCCCTCTGTTGCCTGGGGTCTCTGCCCCCCCTTCCCCTGCCGCCAAGGTCGATGATTACTGCTCACCCAATAAGACTAATATACATATGGCAGCAAGCATAAGTTGGTTTGATTCAAATTCATTGCAGGAAAATGGATATATTTGTATCTATTCATGTGCAAAATATATCAAGATTTTATAAATTGGCTTAACCAGTTACACCAGATATTTTGGAAAATGTAATTCAAAGCAATTTTTATGTTGAACTGCTTTAAAATTAATTTAGTACGGGCAACTTTCATTACCAAGTCCACATACAGTGCCAATTGTTTGTGTGTGTGTGTGTGTGTTTGCATGAGAATATTCACATTGCAGATGTATGACCACAATCTTTCCAGTGACATTTATTAGAGAATTTTTTATCCCTCCAGTTTATTGATGGAAACTGTGTGACTGGAAAAAGAGCCATACGCTGAGGATGTGACATGCTGACCAGTTACGGGACAGGTCTCACCTGTGTTAACAATGACACTGCCAAACACAACATTTTCTCTTATTTGGACTTGGTAAATCGAAAGGGATAAAAAAATTATTAAGAATTTTTTTTGGTCATTTCTGGAGCAATAGTAAGAACGTTTCTACACAATCCTGCACATTTCTGACTAAAGGAATTTGTTAGGATGTACCATTTACAATAAATAAAAATTTTCTCTCTAACTGTTAATTGAACATGTTACACTAAAGAAAAACTTTTTTTTTTTGGCTAATTGACAGCTATATCAAATGCAGAAACAAAAATCTGAAACTTTCCATGATACAAATGAAAAGTTAGGATACTATGCAAAAATTTTTTACAAATTTTAATTAATTATTTATAATCATGCAGTTACAACTCACATAATTTTTATTCAATTTGGAATAAAATGATTTTAACATTCAACGGCACCCTATTGGGCCACAAGGTCCGCTGTGGAGCCCGGTACTCACTGCGATTGGCCTGGTCAGCCTGCAGTGCGTGAATGCCCTCTGGAATGATCACAGCCAGAGCCGTCCCCACCAGGAGACCAGCTCCCATGGCAGACACATATTGCAACTTCTCCTGCAAACAACGCAAGCCACTCAAACTGAACCACACAGTCTTGGGAGACCGTAGGAAAAAAAAATTTGTTGTCTGTAAAGCCGGTTCACGGACGATAGTTTAACGTGACGTCATAACAAAACATTGATGAAATGATTCCATACTTTTATGAATAAAATTGAATCATTTTTATCGAATTATCGCTATTTTGTATGGATACAAAGAAGGAGTGAAATGAAATCTACAATTTAATTGATAAATTTACTTTTATTTGCACTCATCAATTCAAATATGTTTATTACTTTAACGAAGAGATTATTTTAACTATAACTTTTATACATGTTTGCTATTTAACTTCTTCCAATCTGTGTTATTCTGTTAAGGACAGGACGATGATAGGAAAAGTAGGAAACGAATGGGAGTGTTTCAAGTTTAATGTGCCTCCAAAAAGTCAAATTGATGGTTGTTCCAATCGAGTGGAAGAGAGATAGATGCGGCGCAAGCGTACAATGAGCGTAACGGGACAGTGTAACGGGACAATGAGCATAACGGGACATAATGTCAAGGGACAATGTGTGTAACAGGACACTTTTTTGTGCGTGCAGCCGGCGTTCATCGATTTATTAGACGTTGTCACGTCAAAAACTAACAGTAATTTTTACAAAATATTTCCAGATGGTAGCAGTTAAAGCTTTAAATGAATTACGGTGAGAGGTATTTAATCCAAAACTTTCAGGATCACAGCGTGCAGGATACGCAATTTGGCTGGTTATCGAACTTCAGTATAGTTTTAAGAGGAAAATTAAAGAATAAATATGCAGTACAACGGTGTTTCAAACGAGTTGTATTAAACTGCTAGTGCTCTGTAGAAAGAAAAAAAATAAAGATGAGTGCTAATGTTCAAAAAAAGTCTCTGATATCACAATCCATCCGTTGATTCAGATCTCTAACTCTTTAAAAAATCATCACAGAAATGTAGGTCACCAACACTGTACTGAAATTAAAACCGACAGCAACAATAAACTCAGAGCAAACTAAAAACACCAGCAGCGCTGTAATACAGTAGGAGGCAGATGTCATTGGCCAGAATCTAACAGAACGATTCTGAATGCAAGCAGTTTGATTGGTGTTGGGATTAAAAAATGTGCCAAACTCAACACCTCTCACCATACAAAATTTAAAATAACCTCACAATAATAACTGTACATTTATGTGACAGAATAAAATTAGAAGGGGGAACTCTATAAAATTATAATTGTGATTCAAAAGAATTAAGTATTCAATTTTTTTTATGTATATTAGAATGCAGTATAATTTTGAACTACATGTAAATTCTTAATGCAAAAATGGCATATACATACTCTACACAAATTTCATACTTGAGTGCATGAAAGTCCATTTACATGATGCTAGCAGGAAAATATGATTTAAATTGACTAAATATATTATTAAATGGGTAGACATATCCTGAGCAAAACTAAATACTGCTAATAAATTGTGCTGAAAGGTAAAAACCTAAAAACCAATGAATAAGTAAAAAAAAAAAAAAATTGCACCTTGGATGAACTAACACGTACACAAAACATGATACACAATCAATACTGATATTATAAAAGTTACTATGAATAAAAAAAAAATTGCATTACCCTATTGCTGAATTATTGGAAAATAATCCCCAAATGCAAGGTATGTGATAGGTAAAGTTACATAATTTAAAAAAAAAATCAATTACATTGGTGTACAGGTCAAGATTCAAATATGGTGCGCTGTGGCTAACGTAGAATTTAAATACCATAACTGAGCAAACAAAGCAGCTTGGATAGGGGAAACATCTTTAGTTTTCTCTGTTCTCAAAATGTGTGCTTACAGTGATGGATAACCGGCTATATCGCAACAGGAACTTCACAGCGTAACACAGAAGATGGCAAACTTCTGTTTCGCAGTTCCATGAGACTTTCTGGTAAATAACACATCAATAGCTTAGGTGAACTACAGACAGATGGACGGCAGAAGGCAGCCATTGACGGTAGGGATGCAAGCTCAGGCACAGTACCATGCCAGTATGTAGTTAAGTTGCACTCTACACAGCTTGGAATATCATTGCAACAACCATGGTTTCAATCAGTAGTTGGTTTTTTTTTAATGTATTTTTTAATGGAATATCTTAATAAATTTTAAGAAAGGTCTACTTCCATTCTAATAACAATACTTTACTCATCAATGTTTCTGGTGATACAGGAACAAATAATTATATGCTAATCAAGACATTATCATATAAATTATTTGAATAAGTTGTACATTATACCCAGCTAAATACTCCTCTCAAATTAAATTAATTAGTACATTTAGTCAAAAATGTAAAAAAATGAGGAAACAAATAAATTTATTATTTATAAAAAATCCTATTTTAAGGGAATTCCCTGACTGTATTCTGCGAGAAACACCCATTCTATGGAGAATCCTCTTCCTGTGGGAAAATACCAGTAAACATCTTACGCCGTGGCTTTTCCGCAAAGTAAAATAAATCACGAAAATACCATTTTCCAACACTAGAGACATTCCTGCGTACATATATTCTTACTAGTTTCTGAGAAATCCCATTTTTTAGCTCACCGCCGCCATACCAAAATACCCTTTTTGCGGTTACGTCCCAGTCAGATGTGCAGATTTGCTAGGCTTCAGTTCTTTGATGTTACACCTTTTCTGGTTCAAAATGAGTGGCAGAAAGCAGATGTTGTACAGCTTTCATATGAGCATGCTGAGAACCAAATTAACTAATGTAATATAAAAACTGGTTTAAACCAAGAAGCCTGGTTTAAACAAAAAAAAAAACTTGGTATTTGGACTACTAATCACTTGGACTCACGATTCTTACTCTGCTAGAACTCAAAATAAATAAATACACCGAGATTTAATATTTCAATAAATCTACTAACTTATGCATGCAATAAGGTAACATGCTAATAGAATAGCATAGTACAAGCAATGGTACGCTTTAGCCACAGAAGTAATTTTTTAGTTAAGATGCTGTTTTTAGTTATGCTACAGAATACAATGGTATCAAGGAATACCAACATTTCAAATTGGAATGTATCCAGGCTGAGTCTGAATTCCAACGACAAACTTTGTCTGCAGGTTCTTGTGACCAAATTGTTGAAAACCTCTATTATACCCGTACTTATAGTCTAAAATGCTTCCCAAAGCTGGTACATGTCTTTGAAGTTGGGGCTGAACAACATTTTACTGTAAATAATAAAGTACCTATTTAAGATACAACACAGTGTGTCTAAATTGTGTTTCACTGAATGATGTTCTACAACCTTCATGAATTTTTTTTGATGAAGCAAAATTATTTCATTGACATAATTGGGAGTAGCAAATTATTTTCTATATAATATTTTTGTAATGTGTTACTACCCCTAATTGTATAACAAGTATTATTGTAGGCTATAGATTGTTTAAAAGATCAAATAGGTAAAATAGCTAGTTTTGTTTAAAATTTCAGTTTCAAATAACCACTGTTATTTCAAAATGAAGGCCTAGTTCAAATATAAATATTTAGACTGATTAATTTTGAATGCGGTTTATCACATACTCTAGCTAGAAAACAGGCCTTACAAAACACCTTTTGACTGAAAAACTGTGATAAGCCAAAAATGTTATTTCTGCTTGAAGAAATTGAAAGGAATGAACATGAACCACGAAAATGAAGACTTTGTGTCAACATCTTACATCAGTTAAAAGAAACCACAAAAATAATGCCATTATACCTACCTACACTCCTGAAGCCCTTTTCCTTAACAGGCTAAATTTCCATATTAAAAACCTGAATACCTTTTTCAAAAATCTGTTTATTTTTTATCTTTTTTTATAAGTTTTTACATCATTATATCTTCCAAAAAAATAAATTACTAGAAATGTGTAGTAATGAGCATAGTAGCCAAGAGAGAAATGACAGGTAGTGTTTATATTGAATTAATACTTCAATATTCCCTTCCAATTAAGAAATAACCTTCAATATACGTCTCTCCCCATTTCTGTAGACTGTGCGGTTGTGATTGTAGTAGTGACAAGGAAAGCAATGAGAAGTGAAAGATGCCACATTAATTGTGATGGTCGCATTGTTGAAAACAGAGGGCCTCTTTTTTTTCTACAAATCTATTTAGTTTTTTACTATTACCAATATTACACACTGTATTACCCTTCATTTCAGTTAATATAATGGTATGGTGTAGAGAAAGAATGTTGACAGTATGAGTTTCGGAGAAATAGTAGCGGTTGTGGTACAACACCTTTCATTTAAAGAAAACAACAGATTTCTTACCGAGCTGTGGGATTTGAAATAAGTTCAAAAAAGGCTACCTCATAAGATGAGTAATTGAACTGCACCATACAGGGATCGAATCCAGATCCCAATACGATGCAAGTCCTGCTAAGAACACAACAGGAACCAGTTGAACAAGCTCGCACAGTTACCCTATGCTGCAATAGGAAGCAGAGGGGGAAGGCCGGTGCAGTGATGCCAACATCCAGGGACACCCATCAGTAATCACATACATGCATACAGTTCAACACTCGCTAAACAATCACTACGAAGAGTTTATGCCAGATTCTAGACACTACAAAATAATTAACACCACTTCTATACAGTCACGAAATAATCCATCTGCCAAGTAATTTTAAAATTACACAGGTTTGCAAACCTTTTAATAATTAAAAATCTAAAATAAGTCTCAACATTCATATTTATGTTAAGTACTTTACAAAGGATTTACCTCATTACACAAGCTACCTGACCAATATTTATGGTAAGAAATGCTTATTTTAAGACATCCATAAGTTTCTCTGTTTTCGTAATACATGCATAACATTCCGTAGTTCCGTAACTGGACGTTTAAATCAGTAATGATAACTGAAAATCCATTACACTTGGCAGTATTGCTGGTGTATACATGAAAAAAAAATTCAGGAACCACAATTTAATACAAGTTATGGACATGTATTTAAACACAAAGTATATTTAAACATTAGCTACCAGCAACATCAAAAGGTATTTAAATTCAACAATCAATAAGACGTTATGTTATACTCTGCAAACAGTGCAAAATGAAACCAAGAGCTCAGGTACAGTTCATTGAAGACTAAATGGCATAATATATAAGCACTATTAATCAACCATAACACGTAAGCATTCAAATTCAACTCATTCCTTCCAAACAGCCCAATCAACTACCTCCCTGTCCTCACAAGGAAAGCATGCCTCCCTTTTTCAATCGCCTTTATTTCCTCTGGAGCTTCCACCTGTGATCTCTCCGCCCTTTTTACCCACCTCTGTGTAACCTAGTTCCCAGCTGTCCTTCTCTCTTTATTACCTTATCAGCCTGAATAACCTACCCACCCGAACTCAATCATCTCAGTCGGACTATGCATTTCGCCCTGTCGCACTTCCCATCACCTCCATAAACCCATCACCCACCTCGCTGCTCTACACTGCACATTCTCCAGCCCCCTTACCGCAGTCACTAGGTAGCGGTCCCAAAACACATCTTAAATATGGCTAGTTGCTTTTCAGAATCTTACGAAACAACACGATAATGCATGCAAGCAAAAGGCAGTCAAGTACGCAAGAATGCCTGGCAAAACACACAGGGTTCTGACAGCCTGCCACTTGTATTCTTCCCGTGTGCTAATTTAAAAAAAAATTGTTATAAACAAAACAATTTACCTAAATTTATTCTGAACTAGGATATTTCTGTGGTCTTACTAAACGTACAGTCAACATTAGAGCCAAAATAATTTCAGCACGATTTTAACAATGTGGCAGCTTCACTCACCTCTGAAATGTGAAGAACAATTGGTATATTTCCTGAAATATAACTTCCTATAAACATAACAAAAGATAAAAGAATTAGTACTGTCGCTTCTTCCATTCTAAAGAATAATATAACCGACTTTTTGCTATCATTTGGCCACGTAGGCCCGTCCACATTCTCTCAAACTTGCATGGCGCATCAATCTTCACGAGTTCAACATCGGCATGTTTTCAAATGAAAAAAAAAATCAGTCGAGCTAACTTCTGAAAAAATACAAAGTCCAAAGTGTTAGAAATTAAGAAAAAAAATCTATTTAAAGGGAGCAATAAAAATAGAAGACGCCATTTTTGTTGCAAATTTCTATATGATTTAAATATATTCTAATATTTTATCTTTTGCATTCCTGAATTTTTCGGCAGAGCCATCTTTAAATTTCTGGATGTCATTGTAAAGGCTCTGTGTGAGTTGCCACAGTTGAACAGTGACGCAACTTGGTAACGGGAGCATGTGTGGTGGTTGTGCTGGCGTCGCACATACCGATTTGTGGCGTGAGCCCAGTCGTGTATCTGGCGCTGCCAAGTGCTGACGTTTCTGGGTCACACTGTGGCGAAACTTAGGGCAAAGTACCTCATGGTGTGAGCGGCGTGGGGTCCACTCAGTTAGTTTGTATCCTGATTGCAAAATTTGGTATCAGCTGGGCCGAAACCTTCTGGAAATTAGGAGGGGCCAAGGGTTTTTAAGAAGGAGTTAGAGTAAGCTCGGGGCTCACAAGGCAGGCTTCTGCCTGTCCTGGTAACGAGTCTGTTAGTACTAACAAGTCAGGGATGTAAATGTTAGGCTCACTCCTGGGAGAGGAAATGAGTTCTTGCTTCAAGATGTAAAGTTTTAGACTGACTGGGCAGGCACCCGCCACACAGGTATCTATTTCGTTTAAGAACACGGTGATAAGTGTTGAGATGTGATATGGAAAAACTAATCTACCATGAGAACAGGGGATCTGAGGATCCATAACATACGAGGAGTTCCAGTTATGTGTCCACTGACCTCCAACATGTGGATCAATTAGTAGACCACTAAGTTTGCACATAGTATTTCGATGCTGGTGCATACTCAGTGAGCCACACTGGGCCGTCAATTCCATTTCCAACTTTTCCATCATTTCCCATCATTAGCAAAGCGACCGAGCGACTTCCTCCACGTCTACCACTTTGTCGGAGACAGGCCCACATTTAGTGTCCCGAATGTGAGGAAATCATCAACAGTATACGGGAGAACTCAGTGTGTCAACTGAGCAGTTCTAACGATGTTAGAAAGTATGGGTACACCGGGTACATAATTTGAGGAATTCCCCTAAGTCACTATTTCTCCTTGTCATGTGAAAACACCAAGCTACTGACATTGTTTTAAGAAAGGTCATGTTAAGATAAATCAGAACTATGTCCATTAAGTCAGTGAAGAACCAAAGATCTGGAGCTCCTTAGGACAATTTCAGATCACAATGGGGACACAAGCTTGACTGCCTATAGTGAAAAAAAGTGATCCCTTTCATTCCGAGGATGCGGAAGTGGCATCACCAATACAACCAATTTTAAATATAAAAAGTGTTTCTGTCTTTCTTGGCCAATATCTGGATATGGTTGATTATGGTGGGTTCATCATGCAGGCATCGATAACCCATCTGGGATCCTGGCATCTAATGTCGCGATCTCAAGTGTGTCAGCATTCAAACCCTTTTTTTTTTATTATAATTTAAGCACCATGTGTTTAATCTTTTTGCGAAAATTGTCAAAATTCGATTCTCTGGCAGCTTGTTCTTCTCCTCTTTCCTATAAACGTTTATCGGATGTCTGCATGTTAAAAGAACTTCCATATTGACATATGGTATACATATGGCAATATAGCACAAATTTCTACTCACCGATAGCATTCGGAAAGATTATAAGAAGAAAACAAAAACGAAAAGGGGGTTGTCTGTAAAGTCGTTTTACGGACGATAATTTTACGTGATAAAGGATGAAAATTGCATACTTTTTAATTTTCAAATATTATTTACAGTTTCTGCAAATTTAATTTGTTTAAATATAATCACGAACAATTAGTTAAAAAGCCCGCCTTAACCTGTTTGATATTATAGAAGATTTTCTCGCATGGTGGTTGGTCTATTCTTCCACGCTCGGCTCAGGCGGAACGTGACAATTATTTGTACGTGCAGCCGGCGTTCATCGATTTATAAGACGTTATCACGTCAAAAAACCCATTCACTTTCGATCGTCTTTTGTGACGTAAACAACAACAGCATAGTAGTGCAAACGGGAAGCCTAAAGATGCACATCAAGTTCGAGAAGCTTAAGATGTCCATCAAGTTCTGTCCCTGCCCGATCACGTCCTAATATTCACCTTCGGCCAACCTCGGAATTTGTTTTATTTTCGCGCAGGAAAAATGAATTCAAATATTAAAAGTGGTCGGTTAGGTAGACTGTCGACCCAAGTGTCTCCCCGGCTTCTTCAGGCCGTTATGCCTCGCCAGCGCCATCTCTTGCGTGTGTTGTGCGACGCAAGTGACGGTGACGTGCGACGTTTTGTTTCTTTACAGGATTTGACATAGTATTTTATTGTAAAAATATTTTGTTTTACGTTTTTTGTATATATTTTGCTTATATTTTTATTATAATTAATTTTGTATTGAAGGGTTGTGTATTTGTGTAAGTTTTAATTGTTCACCGGGCGCCAAGGCCGTGGCTTCCGCCTGTGACCAATCAGCGTGTTCCGCGGGCTCGCGGGGAGGGGAGGAGACGCGGACGCTCAGGCGCGCGAGGGGAGTGGGAGGCAGTCGTTTACCCGGCACGAGAGGCGGCGGACGTGTTCGTGACGTCGCTCCGGGACGGTGAGATTGAGCGGGCACGGTATTTGCAGTAGCTCTAGGCTTTGCCGTGCGGAAGCGATTTCAGCTTTGCAGTCGAGTTTGTCACTTTGTCATTCAGTCGCGTGCTTTTATCCTGTCTTTTGTCTCACGTGTTGTCTTCTGCTAGTTTTTGCGAGTCGCGGTTTATTTTTGCAAATTGGTCATTCGCAGTTGTATGTTTTGTGCTTTTTTACTTTTCTCCGCAGTCATTGTGGTGTATAGTCGGGCAGACATCCTATTGTGCGTGAGTCGTAAAGACTTCTATTCCCTACAGTGTGGTAATACTCGTCACGGGCGGGACGTCCCGTAATTTCATTACCATATTAGTGTGCGGAACCGGGTTTCGACCCACATAGAAATAGTCACAGGCGGAAATGCGGCAACCCCATGTAAAGTGTTCAGCGTCTTGAGTATAAAGGACCATCAAACTTTATTCGAGTTGTTCTCATTTCATCTCTGGAGACTAAGTCCCTCGGCCACGCGGCCCGGACCTTCCTCTACCGAACCCTAAGTAGCCGGCAGAACAGCAGCATTGTCAGGGACTAGTTGACCAGCTTACGACATGTGGTGCCCTAACTAGTGTGGCCTA
Organism: Bacillus rossius redtenbacheri; assembly: GCF_032445375.1. NCBI lineage: Eukaryota > Metazoa > Arthropoda > Insecta > Phasmatodea > Bacillidae > Bacillus > Bacillus rossius. The sequence goes on from NC_086331.1 coordinate 2,436,768, forward strand.
GCCAAAGTACGATTTCAAACTTTGTCTAACATCAAATCGTGGCAAGAGGCATAGTGCGCGGGACAGTGGAAAAAGTTTTTTTTTCGGACATTGTGTACGGGGCGAATCGAGACGCTGAGACAGTCGTGAGACGTGGGAGCAGCTGCACAGGAAACGGGCGCGACACAGCGGCGCGGGAGCGAGATAACGCGGAGCGTCTCACGGCGGCATCGTATTTCGCGCGGCGGAGCAGCGCGGCTTATCGCTGGCCACGCGGGATCACGTATCTCGCGATGGGAAGAGATCGCCGACCAGCGGGAGATAACGTCGCAGGAAGATCCGAGATAAGGCGGAGATCGAATACGTCGGGAAGACGAGTAACAGATAATGGCACTTAACTACGAGCAGTGCGAGTGGTGCGGATTACCGCAGATGGGACTGATCGGCACGGTAACGTGCTCGTGTCCTTTGGGTAGCACGGTAAAGTCGGAAAAAATGACAGTGCAACACGGAAACACGGACACAGACAGTGCGGAAAACAGTCGCGGGCAGCAACCGGCAGAGTCAGACGCAGCTAGCCAGGGGGAAGTGCGGCGCGGAGCATGCGGACAAGTGACTAAGTGCGAGCAATGCGGGCACGAACAATTACCGGTAGTCATGCTTGTAGTGGAGGTGCCGGAACTGTTACCAAGTTTTTCAGGGGAGGCATATGAGGATCCGCAGACATTTCTCCAAACTTGCAAGGACAGATGGGTGTCCAAAGTGAGTGAACAGTTAAGGGGACACGCACAGACATGGTGGGCGGAGGTCGGGCATTTTCTCGCGGAATGGGATGAGTTCGAACGTACATTGTTTAGACGTTATGAATGACCAATGGCGCGCTCCAGTTGTGGACGACAGCTTTACTGTACGCCGCAGGCGGAAGGGGAAAGTGTGGAGGCGTTTATTCATAGGAAAGTGTGCCTGTACTGACATTTAGGCACCAATGGACCATTGAGTGCAGTGTTGCCAATGATCTGCAAACAGTTGTATCCAACTTTGAGGCCGTTTTTGCGCAGTGCTATCGGACTAGACTTGTGGGAGTTTGTGGAGCTCGCGCGCAGTGTAGAAGGGGACTTACAGGTGATTAGGTGCAGGAATGCTTTGAAAAACAATGCGCAGAGATCTGGTGTCGCGGAACAGGTAAACCTGGAGGAGACCTGGGGCAGTTGTCCCTTACGTGGCCCCACCCCCTCCGCACCAATCCCAAGCAAGATCAGTGGCTAGGCACGACCCGGTGACACGTCAGGAGGAGCACCGCGTCGACAGGCACGCGACTGAAAGCCGACCACCTATGTGCCTGTACTGTGCCGCGGAAGAGTATCATTGGCACGCAGAATGCCCGACCAGAAACCATGTGTGGAAGAAAATAGCAGACGAGGGATGCCAGCTGGGAAACTACTAGTAGGGAACAGTGATATAGTCAACCACTGTTCCCGGAGTTTCAGCTTGACTGAATCACGTGAGTCGCCACAGGAAACACCGGCACGGCGGCGCGGGTAATGCGAACGGCAGAAGGACAGTACCGAAGTGCGGGGAAGAGGCGCACGGACTGTTAGGCCCCGAACAGCTGTCACATCGACACCAGAGGGCCCGGACAACTCAGCACAACCGGACGGGCGGAAGCAGTGGGACAGGACTACGCTGAAGCGGACCAATCAGCATGAGGAATCGCCGAGGGAGGAACTGGACACCACCACGAGATTCTCCGAGGAGACGATGCCGATCATCACACCTGGAGCTACCAGCACACCGAGGGCACCAGCCGTCAACGCCGGAACAGCTGATGTCGCCGGCGAGCGGCCCGGTCAACCAGACGTCCCGGCTGTTCCTGGCAGACGCGGGACCGCGCCTCCGCGTCTCGGACAGCTTGGGGAAAACGCAGCCGAGCTCCTCCGGGTGCTAGTCTACCTGAACGCGTGCCCTGTTTGAGCCCTGGTCGACACGGCGGCCAGCCAGACCTTTGTTCCCGCTCACCTGGTGCCGGAGGGGGACGTGGAGCCGTACGAGGGGAACGTCCAGCTGGCCACGCAGGGAGTTTGCGCACCCACGTCTGGGTGCGCCAAGTTAATCATCGGCGTTCGTGATAAATTGAGTCAAACAACAGCCTTGGTGATTCCGGGACTGAGAGAGGACCTGATACTCGGCCTACCTTGGTTGATACAGGAAGATGCGGCAATAGATGTCAGTGAAGGTAAGGTGCATGTGGGTCGCAGGGCAGGCATACTCTGTACCGGATCGGCCTACGAGCTCCACCCCAGTCCTCCCCGCCGATTAGTCTAGGGGACATTCGCAATAGTGTGCCTCCGGAATTTGTTTCGCTGTTTGAGGACGTGTTCGCGCAGCAACCACAGGTGTTTGCGGCAACGGACATGCTGTGCCGCACCACCTATGCCGAACACACCATACCCACCAGGCCCCACATGCCGATCTTCGTGAAGCGACATGACACTGAGCACAGGGCACGACAGGTAATTGAGGAACAGATTAGTGAAATTTTAAGGAACGGGGTAATTGAACCCATTGACTCACCCTACAACAGTCGGGCGGTGTTGGCAAAGAAAAAAGACAGGACCCTGAGGTATTGTGTGAACTTTAAACCGGTGAACTCGGTCACAATTCCCGCCCCACCACCCTTGATAAACATCACGGACGCTTTGGCCGGCCTGGGCAAGGCCAAAATTTTCTCCTCCTTAGATCTAAAGTCCGGGTACTGGCAGGTGCCGGTGCGCCAGGAGGATCGACCAAAGACTGCCTTTACACCCCCCCCCCCCCCCCCGATGGCCGCAGATTTCAGTTCTGCGCCATGCCGTTCGGGCTGTTGGATGCCCCCGCGACGTTCCAGACGATGATTGTGAGAGTCCTTGACGGGTATGTGGGAAAGTTTGTGACTGCCTACTTGGACGATGTCATCATCTGGTCGGACACGTGGGAGGACCATGCGCAACACCTCGCCATGGTTCTCGAGCGGCTGGCCAGACATGGTCTGACCTGAGCGCCAAAGAAATGCCACATCGGGGTGGAGGAAATTCAGTTCCTCGGCCACATCGTTGACGGGGGTGGGTGCCGTCCTCTCCCCGAGCACCTAGATCTCATCAAGGCCAAGCCAGTACCTCGGACGAGGAAGCAGCTTCAGCGATTGATGGGGCTCTTAAATTGGCTCAGGATATTTATTCCAGAGTTTGCAACAGTAACTGCACCTCTGACTGATCTATTGTCCCCCAAAACTAAGTACCGTTGGACAGAAGCTGAGGACCAGGTGCTGACTGCTATCAAGGCCCTGTTTCGTGAGTGTCATATGCTGGCCAGGCTGAGGCCGGAGGAGACCCTGTACCTCCAGACAGACGCTAGTCAGGTGGGCATGGGGGCCGTGCTCTACCAGCTTGGGCCCGAGGGCGAGCGGCAGGTCCTGGAGTATGCAAGCGCTAAGTTCGGGCCTGCTCCTTGCAAGTATGATGTCAACAAACAGGAGTGTTTGGCAGTGGTGTGGGCGGTAGACATGTACCGTCACCACTTAGAGGGGAGGTCGTTTGTGCTTCGTACGGACAATCAATGTCTAAAATGGTTGAACTCGATGCAAGGGAGGAAGTCTAAATTCACCTGCTAGGCCATGATGCTTCAAAACTTCGATTTTCAGGTCGAACATGTGCCAGGGAAGACAAATCAATTGGCAGACGAGTTGTCCAGGCATCCTGATCCAGCCACGGTGTTCGAGGACGAGGGCAGCTGGGATGACTTGGTGTCACCCCAAGGGGGTGTCTCGACCACGATAGGGGGGCTGTCACCCGCGGCCCTGTACCTGACAACGCAGACCGGCCCTGACACTGACTCAAGCTACGTAAATACACTCTCAGACTTGGTACAGGCCGTGCAGCAGGCTCAACTGGGAGATGCGGCAACCGTGGCGCAGATGGAGGAGTGCTGCGCGGGAGACCTACCTTTCAGGCGCGGCAGAGGGGGAGTACTGAAGGTCCGAGTCCCGGGGGACATGGAGTCCTGGAGTATCTACGTGTCGGAGGGGGCGCGTACGGCAGTCATGTCCTTCTTCCATGACCACTCTCTTGCAGGACACCCGGGAGCGGAACAAACGCTGAGAGCCGCGAGGGAGACTTTCTGTTGGCCGGGCATCACAAGGGACGTCCGGGAGTATGTCCGCCGTTGTCCAACCTGTCAGCATAGGAAGGTGCGGAGATCAGACGGAGAGGAGCAGCAACGGCTCGTCGGCCCCAGCAGCCTTTCCACACCGTGGCATTAGACATAATGGGGCCATATCCACCTAGCAAAAAAGGGAAGCGGTTCTTGGTCGTGGTAACAGATCTGTTCACAAGGTGGGTTGAGGCATACCCAACGTGTCCAACATACATTCAGGAACTGTGGTGGCACTGTTGGAAGGGGAGGTGTTCCCGCACTTCGGTTACCCAGCAGTGCTACTGAGTGACAATGGCGGGCAGTTCAAGGGAGCCAGGTGGAAGACGGCTTGCTGGAAGTGGGGTGTCGAACATCATACGACCCCCACTTACCACCCACGGGTTAACCCAACCGAGAGGCGGAACCAGGAGATCAAGGCTCAGCTCCGCCTCCGGTTGGGAGAGGACCATTCAGAATGGGACGTCCACATTCCTAATCTGTTGTATTGCCTGCGGCGGTGGACGAGCGCTGTCACCGGCTACTCCCCCACGGAGCTGGTGCAGGGACAAAAGTTGGCCTTCCCGGGAGAGTGCCGCGTGGCTGCGGCAGCAACAGAGGGGGGATGGGGGGAGCACCCCCATGTCGAACTCTCTGAAATGAGAGAGCAGGCATGTCAGCAGCAGGAGCAGTACCTGCAGCACAACACTCCACTGAAAAATCGCCCTCCGAAACCTCTTGAGCCAGGCGACTTAGTGTACGTCCGACAGCACCATCTGTCATCGGGAGCCAACAAGTTCAGCGCAGGGCTGGCCCCGAAGTGGGACGGGCCTCGTGTGGTGCTGCGTCGTGCAGGCGAGACATCCTACTATATCCAGAAACCTAGTGGACGGCCATCTAAAATACACCGTGACGACCTGAGACGGGTTAACGACGAAGACAGGGAAGACAGGATGGATCCCCGTCAGACAACGTGAGGGGACGCAACACATGACACCGGCCGCGCGAGGGGCGTTCCTCACGGGCCGCTGGACGAGCGGAATGCTGACGACAGACGAGAAGAGCGGGCGAATAACCCGGTGGAAGGACAGGACATGAGACAAAACGGCGAGGGGAGGCATGACCAGCCGCAGGCGGTGGATCAGGCAGGACATGGTGAGCGGGAGAGCCAGGAGGACCCGGCCATCGAGGTGTCCGATTGGTTAACGGAGGACAGCCAGACAGACGTGACTCTTCCCGGTTTGATTGAGGGGCAGATGCAGGAGCCCCCGACAGACGGACAAGTGCTGACGGACGACAGTACACGGGTCTCAACCAGGATGGTAGTATGATTCGAGAGTCTGGCCGGGAGACACCAGGAGCCCCAGAGGCTTGGGGAGCTCCTGTGGCTATTAGACATTAGCCTCTCTGACTCTGACTTTTCGGTCCGAATCACGGAGCCTGAGACGGACGATGACGAGGGGGAGGATGACGGGAAAGGTTCGCCGCCCCTGCCGACGGACGAGGCACGTACAGACGGGTCTGTGGACATGATGGAGGCGGAGATGTCATCGGACGTGGAGGCGGAGACATCATCGGACGAGGAGCCGGAACCGTTTGTCGGGGATGTTTCTACCCCACCCTCACCCGACACATTTTCTGACACGTCACTCGCCAAACCGACACGTCCCACTAGGACACGACGGGTACCAGGGTACTTGCGAGACTTCGTGTGCTCGCAGATGGGCACAGTCACTCCTGTCTCGCCATCGAAGCCCCGATATAGTGTCGTGAGCCTATTGCCTTATTTTGTCACTAAGGGGGTATATAATTCACGATCCACGGTACCAGACATCGTACCCACCACCACACCCAGTGCTACGCAGTGCGCAGCTACGAAAACTCGTGGTTAAATGAGAGGCGTTGACGGACATAACAGCCTCGTCGGAGGGGGGGCATTTTACGTCAACCCAAGTGTCTCCCCGGCTCCTTCAGGCCGTTATGCCGCGCCAGCGCCATCTCTTGCGTTTGTTGTGCGACGCAAGTGACGGTGACGTGCGACGTTTTGTTTCTTTACAGGATTTGACATATTATTTTATTGTAAATATATTTTGTTTTACGTTTTTGTATATATTTTGCTTATATTTTTATTAAAATTAATTTTGTATTGAAGGGTTGTGTATTTGTGTAAGTTTTAATTGTTCACCGGGCGCCAAGGCCGTGGCTTCCGCCTGTGACCAATCAGCGTGTTCCGCGGGCTCGCGGGGAGGGGAGGAGACGCGGACGCTCAGGCGCGCGAGGGGAGTGGGAGGCAGACGTGGACCCGGCACGAGAGGCGGCGGACGTGTTCGTGACGTCTCTCTGGGACGGTGAGATTGAGCGGGCACGGTATTTGCAGTAGCTCTAGGCTTTGCCGTGCGGAAGCGATTTCAGCTTTGCAGTCGAGTTTGTCACTTTGTCATTCAGTCGCGTGCTTTTATCCTGTCTTTTGTCTCACGTGTTGTCTTCTGCTAGTTTTTGCGAGTCACGGTTTATTTTTGTAAATTGGTCATTCGCAGTTGTATGTTTTGTGCTTTTTTACTTTTCTCCGCGGTCATTGTGGTGTACAGTTGGGCAGACATCCTATTGCGCGCGAGTTGTAAAGACTTCTATTCCCTACAGTGTGGTAATACTCGTCACGGGCGGGACGTCCCGTATTTTCATTACCATATTAGTGCGCGGAACCGGGTTTCGACCCACATAGAAATAGTCACAGGCGGAAACGCGGCAGCCCCATGTAAAGTGTTCAGCGTCTTGAGCATAAAGGACCATCAAACTTTATTCGAGTTGTTCTCATTTCATCTCTGGAGACTAAGTCCCTCGGCCACGCGGCCCGGACCCCCCTCTACCGAACCCTGAGTAGCCGGCAGAACAGTAGCATTGTCAGGGACTAACCGACCAGCTTACGATAAGGTTAGCTACATTAAAACACTTTAATACACTGTGGACGGTTAGTTAGTTTAGTATAGCTACATTAAAATATATAGAGAAATATAAATATATATAAATAAACCCGAGGTTGCCCGAAGGTGAATATTCGGGCGTGTTCGGGCAGGGACAGACCTTGATGTACATCTTAGGCCTCCCTCAAAAAACCCTTTCACTTTCGATCGTCTTTTGTGACGTAAACAACAACAGCCTAGTAATGCAATCACCCGCATTGCTAAATGCAAATTGCTGTTCGGTTTTTGTTAAAATAGGAAGTGTTAGTTGATCTCTGGTTGAGTGTAGGTAGATAATATTTTGGTGAAATTTTGGTGAGGAATTCGTCAAACAGGATAATCTGTACGCCTAAAAATGTCGCATTTACTTAAGCTGACATATACGTGTTGTTCAATTTGATAAAAAATAATATTTATATATGAATGTAGGTGAAAATAAGACATCAGGGGTACCACAAGGCAGTGTCATGGGACCCCTGCTCTTCCTGATCATGATGAATGATGTAGGGGAGGGGTTGAAAAGTAGGCTGCGGTTGTTTGCAGACGATTGTGTGCTCTATGAAACTGTGGGGGAAGGGGCGCACCTGGCAGAGGACTTGCAGAAACTGAAGTGCTGGTCGAGGGAAAATGAAATGGGTATAAACTTACTACACGCCCAAGCCATCTATGGTCCGGAGGAGGGGAGTGACGGGAGCGCTAGTGTCGCAGTGAGAGAGGGGTGGGGAATGAGGAGGAGTTGGCAGTAGGGGAATACCATTAGCTGTGGAAGCAAGGAGTATACACATGCGTTCATAAGTGTACACAACATGTAAGCATGATTACCTGGATGAAACGATGGCCATGAAGCGCAGTCATGCAGTAAGAAATGTTGTGATAAGGTGAAGGTACAGTCGTATGAAACAGCGAAACACAGTGTCTACGAAGATTTCACAGTGTGTACTAAAGCGTGTCACAGCATCACATCGTACCGTTTGTGTTATAATTATTTCACTCAGCACCATATTTAACATACATGTCGGTATATATTTGCCTGTAATCAAAGAAAATATTGTTTGTGTGATTAATTAATGAAAAAATGCAAGAAACATTTCAACACAGTTTCGTGCATAGTGCACGTAACAAACGCCCACTCAGCCATTTAGTTCTTCAATTCCTGATATGTTACCATTGGATTATGTGCTGCTGTTGTCCGAAAATTCCCATTCACTGTCTGAGCTGGACTCGCCAAAGTTAACAACAATTTTCTCAATTTCGTGCTCCATTAGACAGTCACCTGTCCAGTACTCTGCTTCTGTATTTTTTACATGTAAAATAGCATTTTGCCATTCTTCTTTGGTGACGCTATTGATTGCTTCTGTTGTGATGTTTTCAATGGTACGTGATGATTGAGCGACATTTTTTTCCAGCAACACGTGATTTCACAATGTTCCATACATACTCAATAGCATTAAGCTCACAATGGTATTGTGGTAATCTTATTACTTCATGCCCATGTTCTTCTAACATCTCATCTATGCGAAACCATGAGAGGTGGACGTCGACCACGAACGAGCTGGAGGGAGATTGGTTCTTCTGCTTTCGAAGAGAGAGGTTGTGTGACTACCTGATCTTGACAAGTAGGAGGAATTCGACGATGAAAGATTTCTTTAGTCGTAATTACCTTGTGTCTACTGTACCAGTGCCCATCGATTCGTTTTCGTCGCTCGGCCATGAAACACTTCAAGACCTATTCAACTGGGTAGAAGTCGTGGTAAGTGGCCCAATGGGCACAACACCTGAAACCACCGACCAACAGGTTAGAAAAACTTCTCCTCAAGACAATGATAATCATTCCTCGAACTACAATGACTGTACGAACTCCTTGGATCTACCTATAAAACCCTGTGTACCAATTGGTGCTGCAAGTTTAACTCAAGGCCATATGCCACTATATTCACGAACAAGTCTTTGCTCATATATTGTGTTCCTTGAATCAAAAGACAAAAATATTGGATATCTCCGTCCCGTGTCTGTGGGTAAAAAACTGCATGGCATATCTAATGATATCGTACAAATTTCTCGTGCTGGCCCAAACCGAGTCAAACTAACCATGAAATCTGCTCAAACAGCTAACGACCAAGTGCAAGGGGACAAGTTAACCCAACATGATTTCACTGGATATATACCGCTCTCCCTGACTCAACGACAAGGACTCATCTATGGCGTACCTTTAGATCTAACAAACGAAGAAATCCAAGCTGGCATAGAAACCCCATATGAACTGATTAAGGTAGAACGTATGATGAAAAAGGTAACTAGAGATGATGTCGAGACTCTGCAATCCACAAAATTAATTTGTCTCACCTTCAAAGGTCAGCTCCTACCTGACTCTGTGATAGTGTACAAATCAATTATCCCAGTAAAACCCAAAATACAATTAGTTACGCAATGTAACAACTGTTTTCGATTCGGCCACCCCACTAAACACTGTCGATCAACAAAGCCAAGATGCCCGAATTGTGGCTCCGATCATCAACAAGCAGTTTGTACATCTACCACCCTATGCTGCCCAAATTGTGGTGGTGCACACACAGCCACAGACAAAGGTCGATGCCCTCAATGGGACTGTGAAATCAAAATTAAATCTGTTATGGCATCTCTCAATAATTCCTATAAGTTGGCCAGGCAAAACGTTCTAGGTGAAACTGACAACCATAAATCTTCCGAGCGAACTGGCTACCATTCTGCGATTCCAGGGATTAAACACTACCAAATGGAATTCCCGGCACGTGTTTGAAACTCACAGCTCGGTGAAGGGCAACACTCCACATCCGCATGTGACGCTCCCACTCCCCCACCTTGTATACCAGCAACTTTTGCTTCGGCTGCAGCTACACCTCAGAAATGTTCGCTCTCACAGCGTCAACATTCTACATCTGGAGTCTACAAAAAGGGGAAAAAGCCCATAGACAACTCTACCCACATGTTCAACGACCAGGAGTCGCGCCGTATTTCCCCAACAGCTCTTTATTACTCCCAATTCCGTCCTGACGAAGACACTAGCCGCAGTGACCTTTTATTGCAACCGCAACAAGATAGTTCCACCAGCGGACATGGTGCCCCTTTTTCATTTGTTGATAATAGTAATTGCAAGGCTACTGATGCTGCCGTATCTCCGCACCCGGTACTTTAACAGCTAAGTCTGATCTTGGAGCAAGCAACCATACAAGCAAACCCACGACTCAGGGAAGCCATTCAATATGTGTGTTCAAACCTTCATCTTCTTCCTACCACCACCACTCAGCACTCACCTATGCATGACTGCCAGGGTGTTCACCTAGTCTCAGGACATTAATTTTTAAATGAGAATCATTCAGTGGAACTGTAGATCCCTCCTGCTTCAACTAGGACTACTCCAAAAATATGTACAGCAAAATCCTACATATGTTATCTTACTGCAAGAAACCCACTGGAAGAATCTTCACCACAAGCAATATTTATCTGGTTTCAAGGTTTTCCATACTGCACATTCGTATACACACAGTGTTGCTATCCTAGTTAACAACGACATTTCCGCCACTGAACAACAGATTGATAATATTCCAGGCAATCTAGAAATTGTGGCGTGCAACATCTGGCATCATGATCGTGAAATAACATTTGTTTCCTTATATGCCTTCCCACGACATACCATTTCACAAGAGGAATGGACTATGGTGTTCACTTTGGCGAAGGACAATCTTTTTATTGGCGGTTACTTTAGTGCTCACCATCCCTTCTGGGGGGATCCCGTGCAAGACACAGCGGGGAAAAACTTAGCTGACTACATAACCAACTCCTCGTTCGTTCTATTGAACACGGGAAATATCACCTACATGGGCACAACTGACCGCCGGGCCTCTGATATAGACTTAACTTTCTGCTCTTCAAGTATTTTACAAGATTTCTTCTGGACCACTTTGCCGGAACCTATGGGGAGCGATCACTACCCTATAGTGATTACCAAACTAGCTGAAAGGTGGCACCATTCCTCTTTCTGGGACACTACTGCACCGCTTTGGTATTATTCCTTCGACTTCTACCGCACTTCATGGGATGTTTACAAAACTCAGATAGAAGAATCTCTCACTACTGGTATGGTGGCTGCAAACTCCACACAGGATCTTTATGATCTATGGCAACACTCCATCACGTCTGCTATAAGACTCAGCTCCCCACCAAATAAACTTTATCTTCGATCATGCAAACCATATTGTGGTTGGTGGACTCCGGAATGTGCCAGACTTAACGCAAAGCGCTTACAAGCCTACAATTCGTATAAGCATGAAAGCAATCCAGATAATTTTCTATTGTACCTCTCCCATCAAGCCTGTTTCAAAAGGGAAGTGAAATCCAGTAAACGTCAACATTGGAGGCTCTTCTGCCAAAAGATGTCTGCGCATACATCTACTAAAGAGATTTGGAAAGTATTACGGGTACTACAAAATAAACCACCTCAGCCTTCTACAGACACCATTGGTCCCAAGCTACTGGAAGCTTTTCACCAAAATATTGCACCTGCCTATGTGCCTTCTTGGCCGGAATTGCACTATGAATATCAAGCCACTCCTTCCCTCCCGCCAACTGGTGGCACAGAGGTTCTCACATCCACAATCCAGTATCAGGAATATCAAGCAGTCTTACGTTGTTCCCGCAAATCCCCAGGTATTGATGGGATCACGTACCAGCACATTCAAGAAATGCCACCAATAGGACACAAAGTCCTTCTCTCTATCATGAATAGAATTCTTCAGGAAGGGACCATACCATATCAATGGAGACACGCCCTCATCATTCCGCTTCTTAAACAACGGAAAAATCTTTCTCTGGGCACTTCCTACCGCCCCATTGCATTGACCTTGTGTGTAGCCGAAACTTTTGAACATATACTGAAATTGAGACTAGATTGGTGGCTAGAACACAACTACTTGATCAGAAATAAGCAGTTTGGCTTTCGTAAATACAGTTCTACCACTGACCCACTTGTTGTCTTGGTGCAGAAAGCGAAGGATGCTTTGGCTACGAAGAACATTCTGACGGCTTGCTATATAGACCTTGTATCCGCTTTTGATACGGTTCATGTTCCTACTCTTTTGAACAAGCTCACCAAACTGGGAATTCCACGGTCTATACTTAAGCTTCTACATTCCCTGTTGGCACATTGTTCTCTTCACTTAAAGATTGGTAAAACATATAGCTCCGCCAGAGACATGTACTGTGGCACCCCGCAAGGTGGGGTACTCAGTCCTTTACTTTTTATTTTGTATGTACAGGACTTGATTTTTCACATTGGATCCCATGTAAGGTCTCTAGCCTATGCAGATGACATTGTGCTTTATCATCTAGCACCACATCAGCTTGATGCTGAGGAGAAGATGAATGATGCTCTAAACAAACTGGAGGTCTGGCTAGACAACAACAGACTTGTTATATCTCTAGAAAAAACCAAAATTATGTTCTTTACCCGCAAACGCTTTGACCACTCTACTGTCAACATACATATTTATCATGAGAAACTTCTAATTGAATCATCACACTGTTATCTAGGCATATAACTGGATGGTCATTTAACATGGCACCGCCAGGTGCAACGTATGACCACTAAAGTGTACCAAGCTGTTAATATGATTAAGGTTCTGAGTCATACCGTCTGGGGTGGAGACCCTGCCACGCTTCTGTTATTTTATAAAGCTTACATTCTCTCGAAACTGGAGTACGGCTGCATTCTAATGGTCCACATATGCGCTACACGCCTAACTACTGTACAGAAGATACAAAACTGTTGCCTACGACTTTGTTTGGGAGCCATAAAATCAACACCTATTGCAGCACTTCATGTGGAAGCCAACACCTTTCCCTTCCATCTACAACAACGATATCTGCAAAACTGTTATTGGATCCGTACTTCCACATACAGACTACATCCACTCTGCAATACTGTTAAGATATTGGGATTCGACATGACACCATGCCTTCAGAAGTATTCCACTATTTTACCACTGGATGACCGCCCGGCATATTTCACTATGGACTATCAAGCACTGTTTTATGTTAGTGAGGTACATAACCCATTTCCTGTCAATAAACAACTCCTTGTTCCGCGCGAAGTTCACTACATGCACCAGGATATTTTGCGAACCCATCCAGGAATCCTTCACATATATAATGATGGATCTAAATTTGACAATGTTACTGGCTCCGCTTACTATGTTCCTCAACTCAAGAAATCTGGTTTATTTAAACTACCCACCGAGACAACGATCTTTTATGCAGAAGCTTATGCAATCTGCCGTCGTCCGGGGACTCGGGTTCGAGACCCGGTGTGGTTCCTAGCGGGAAAGGCTGTTCTCAATGGAATGTTTCCGGGTGGGCGCCAGACTAGCTCTGTTCCTAGTCAAGAGGTGGGTCGTGGGGGCGGTTGCTCCTGCGTGGCCCACTAGGACCGTCGGCGGTGTTGCGTGGGATATGAAGGATTACCTACTTGGTGGTGGTTGGGGGTTTGTAGGGCTGATTAATTAGGCGCTGAATTAATGCGGCAAATGACGTGCGCCGTTTATTCGTGCGACTGTGGGTTTGGCATAATACAGTGGATTACACACCACGTCGTACAGAAGCTGACGTCACGCAGTACACAAGTTACACATTACACAAACTTCAGACACAAACTTCTAGAAACAATTCTTAAAACTGAGAGAGGTAGGCTAGTGTAACTATTGAAATTCTTTGATGTGATTAATAATTTCAGTTCCTCTAGCCTACCTCTCTCAGTTTTAAGAATTGTTTCTAGAAGTTTGTGTCTGAAAGTCAAAATTACAGTGTGTCAAAAGTATGTTAAATACTAATTTCGAGACTAGACCTGGTAATTATGCGTAAACAAATTCAAATGTAATATTTATATTTGCGTGTAAGGTTGTGTGCAGACGGTGACAATATACTTCGACAGGCACAATATCACACTTTATATAAATAACTTAACTAAAATAATTTATGTTAAGATACAGATGGAATTTGTTATCATTCTCGACTTCAAAGCATCTAACAATTCTCTCATTTGAGTAAGTTATCTTTAAGATAAAATGTTAATCATTTGTGTGTTATTTATTTTAAACTAGCTTCAGTCCGCAGAGCGTGGACAACTGGGTACGTAACTTGCAGTACCCGTCAAACAAAATAGCAACATGTTATTTCAATATTAAGTTCCATCTATACTATCTAATATTATTTAGTTCGGGATCGCGATTCCGGAATTTAAATGCTAAATCTAAAGATGAACAAGTACACGGTCTTTATATACAAAGAATATGTTCGATAACTTAAAAGATTCTAGTTCGGTGAAAATTGTTCGTCTTGTTTAAATCGTAATTCGTGAGGATACTTCTTTAATCAGCGAGTCTTCGGTTGATGGAGTAAGGGATCAAACCTTGCTGCAGAATACCCACGAGACGTGTAGGTTCTCGTAGAATCCTTGGTTCGCCTCAATCAGGACTGCGAACTCTCTGTTGCTCCTCCGGTCTCTAGCGGGCGGCAGGAATACGCGCAGTCACGACTCCATCCTTCGGGCTGTGGGCGGCAACTGGGCTGGACTGCACTACGGTCATCCTTCCCGGGCTCGAACTGCGACTTTTCATTACACAGAGTCACTCTAAAAATGTTACTTGAATAAGGCGTTGCACAAAGTTACAAAAAATGTTACGTTAATAAGGCGTTGCACAAAATTACTAAAAATGTTACGTGAATAAGGCGTGGCACAATATTACTAAAAATGTTTTGTGAATAAGGCGTTGACTGTGATTGGAGGCGGCCAATCCCGTATGTCTTTGCTTCAAGGCGGTGTTCGCGCCCACTGTGGTGGAGCGCGGACCGCAGTTAACTTAGTCCAAGTCCTACGTTGGTGAGGTCAGCGCCGGGGCGCGTGACTTTAACAAAAGTCCGGTGTTTCGGGAGGCAGCCCGTGCTGTATGCTGGCAAACTGCCCCGCGGACCAAGTGTAGTGCAGGGAGTTTTTAATTTACGCGGCCGGATTAAGTCCTAGACCGAAAGGTTGGACCGGGTACGCACTGAGAGCTTAATAAAAAGAGTTTCGGTGGCGTGACTATATTTACCAGGAGTTACTTCAGTGTAGACAAAGGATGCTGCCTCTCCGTGGGACGTGCGTCCGCCCCGGTCCACGAGTCGCGCTGTACTGCCGTGATGTCATGGCGTCCGGCCGAGGCTCGGTGTCCTCTCGCGCCGAGGTTGACCTCATTACGTTATTTTCCAAATTAACAAGTTAACAAGATATTTTAAGAGCGCTAAATTCTTACATTAATTATTCAAACTAAATTTAAATTACACATCCCTTCTACGATTTAGATTTAGCATGTTTACGGATTATGTTTTTGAACTGTAAGTCACACCAGAGACTGTTTGTCTTTTGCCAGACCGCTCTGGTGGGGAGTAAAAACACAACATAGGGAGGTAATAATTATGTCACCTGAAACACTTAATTAATACAGGCAGAAGGCCGCCAGGGGGACACTCGCACACGTACTGACACATTTTCACACGTGAGTGCCCGGGCACTCCTACGTCGCATTTTCATTGAGAGAATGTTTAACCTATACGCATTGTTGTTTTTATTCTGCGTGTGATTTATCAGAGGGGTTGACTGTAGTGTCGGTCTGGTTATTATGGGGCCGGATTCTACCTTGTCTTCCGCGGCGCTCGACTGACTCGGGTGGGCCATGGCTAGGGGCGCGTTCCGTTAGCGGGGTCGAATACTGGCGGTTGCAGGTTGGGCTTTAGCGTGGCCTTCGGTCGGACGACGTCAAATCTGTAAATCCCTAGAATTTTGTGAAAATGGTAAACATGAAAGAATTATGATATTCTCAGAATCCTACAGTGTTCTCTCTGCCTTACAGACTAATTAACTATCGCATAAATCTCCAGATATCATAATAAATATTACATATCGTCTTTATTCCCTGTCACGACAGGGTATACATCTATCATTTACATGGATACCGAGCCACATGGGGAATGAACATAACGACATGGTTGATAACATGGCCAAAATGGCCGCCACAAAAGGAATTCCCATCGCTACCCCTATTGTGGAAGTCATGTTTCGGGAACTTTACCAGGAAATGCGGACGCTCTGGTCTCTGGAGTGGGAAAGAATCGAAATTTCAAGGTCGTACAAAATACTCCAACCCTCCTTACAAACAAGCGCATGGTTCTCTAACCACCACGGACGATAGTTTTGCACGACACTTATACGCTTATGATCAAATCACGGCTGCTTTAAGAGTCACTTATATAAGTTACATATTGTAGCTTGATGCCGTCCCCGCTGCCTGATTTGAATTTTACGTGAATTAGAAATGTTTTGATTAATTTTGATCTCAAGGGCGGGGTTCCTGGCCTCGTGGCTGCAGGCAGGGACGCGTCGGCAAAGGGCTCCCCGGGCTGTTATGGCCTCCCAGGATGCCGTATTAGTAAAAACACACAAGTACTTTTAACTGGTTTATTCCGTCGCACACTTTACACTTGACATGCTCACGCGACTGGCCGCTTCATCGTCGACCTATGCTCCATGCACGCCACCCTCTATTGGCGGTACTTATTATGGCCCCACGGTAACCCGGTGGCTAATACGTTAATAGGGGTTGTTTCCGGCGAGCTGCGAGTTGGGTTATCGGGTGAGCGGTAAGTCTGTTCCTACCTACGTGAAAGTTTGCGGAACGCAACGTGAAATACGTGGACGACTGGTCATACAACATTACTTAATACAAAACACTACACTACAGTCACTGTGGTTAGTCCCGGGTTCGGACCAGGTCCGGGTGTCCCACACAGGTGGTTACACAATGGCGCTACTCCGCATGGTGGCTAGGGCCACGTTATGCTGGGTACGGACGCGGCAGAATCCGGCAGGATATCGCACCCGCGGCCGTGGCACGTCCCAGTTAATGACTCGTCTGAAAACTTAAGTTCGCATTTGGCACAGTGCCGCCCCGCGTGGGCGATGAACTAATTCCCGATGTGGGATTTCACTAGCGTGAGGCGCAGGTGCCACGGAGGGTCACCTAATTAATTATGTAGCACACGAAAAGTCCGGTGTCGGGCTACACATTCTATTGAAGGACAGTACGAAATCTCGAACGGCCGATTCGGGTCGACCGGGGAGCTGAGTTAAATGGTTTGACTATAATCACCTATTGCAGTGAAGGGTGAAGTTGGCGCGAAAGTTGAGAGCTCCCCGTGCGCGGGCTGCCGGCCCTGGCGAGTGCTGGATGGCGACTGACTAACCTCCCTGGCCCCCGGGGCCAGGGAGGGGGGAAATTCCGCGGGAAACTGCGGGGCACGGGAAGATGATTTCGGCCAGTTTTGTGAATGATACCAGTTTACAAAATGATTATTGAATTAATATTAATTATTAGTTATTTTACAAGTATTAGTTTTTGTTTGTTTTATCGAATGCATGAACAAATTATTTAGTTGCGCAGTGCCACACCCGGCCGGGCGCTTTGCACACATAGGGGGCCGTGACTGACGTCACGCCGTTCGGGGCACTGCACTACGTTGCACGCACGGGCGCGTTTGAGGCGCGGCACTGATCAGGTGTTGAGGACACATAACGGCCTGTGCTCTCAGAGGGAGCACCGACGACGGCGTCAAGCTTCTCCCGATTGTGATTGTGGGACAGCTACTCATGACATCAACCACATTTTATTTCAATGTTCGCTGATGAAAAATCGCGACGAATTCTTTCAAAACCTTATCAGAGAAGGTAAATTTCCTCCATGCAATCGTGAATATGTATTATGTCAACCTATTGTGCCTGTGTATCTCGCTGTATTTCAATTTCTGTTCTCAAATGGTGTCAAGGTCTAACTTCAACATGGCGACGTGAAAACGCAAGTCTCGCATTAGTGTTCAACGGTAATATACGACGCGACGCAAGTCGCTGCTCATCAGTTCTATATCGGCTTCCAACCGAAGAGGATGTCCGGCGAAGAGGCGTGACATCTCGTCAAGACGTCAGTAATTCAGGGAACGTCAAACGGCACGTACAGTGGACGCAAGGTATTTGCAGACACCGAGAGAATGGCTGTGGCTGAGTTTTCTCATACGGCCTTGTTTTGTGCAATTCCTGTGTGAAATGCATCTTATTCCCCTCATTTTTGTTCATTTCTGGCTGAACTGTACCACCCAAGGCCAAAACACTCAAGGAAGAAGAAGAAGAGAGAAGAAGTGCTGGAGGACTTCACATTTTGTCATGTTGTTGTTCTGTAAACGTTGGATGATATCTTGTTTTCTTGTACCGGCTGTTGGTGGCTTATTTGCGGCTTCTTTAATTTCTTTTCTAATTTTGCATATTGTTCCTTTCGATTTCCCTGTCGCTGCGGCCGCACGCTTTGTTGCATTACATAATGGATGGGTAAGTTTGCCTGATCCATTCCCCTGATCACAAAATGCAATCACATTGCTAATCACTTCCCTGCACTGGCTATGTATAGTTTTGTATTTTGTTTTACTGCCCGATGCCATTTGTCAATATACGTTATATTACAGTCGCGCACGCTTCGAAACCTTGCTCCGCTTTCAAAGGATCCGTGAAATACTTGAACACCGATACGACCGTGTCCGCGCACTGTCTCGTGACTTATGGTAACAACTCTACTTGCCGTCCCACCCGTGACATGACGCGCCTGACCCTTGAGGCGGACTAGGGAAAGGGAGGGGACAGTGTGGCGGAGGGAGGGGTCCGTCTGACCTTGGGTAGTTCACATTTTTCCCGGGACCACAGTTGGCTTGGGCGTGTAGTAGGGAAAACGAAGGTGGTGAGGTTCACGAGGAAGAGAAGGGTGGAGGGAAAAGTGTACTGCTGGAAGGGACAGGTGATCCAGGAAGCTGAGGAGTATAAATACCTGGGAGTGATCCTGCAGAACGACTTGGGGTGGGGAAAGCAGGTCAAGAAGGTGGTGAAGAAGGGCAGAATGGGGTTAGGGCTGCTTAGCAGGACACTGAAAGGGACAGGTAGGAATGTAAAGGAAAAGGCGTACGCGACATTGGTACGGTCAGTGTTGGAGTATGCCGCGGCGGTGTGGAGAAGGAAATTGAGGAGTTGGAGAGGGTGCAGCGCAAGGCAGCGAGATGGGTGATGAATATGTGGAGGAGAAGGGAAGGCGAAGGCAGGATGGGGGAAACACACAGACCATCGGTGATGATGAAGGAACTGGGGTGGGACACGCTGCAAGAAAGGAGGAAGGTGGAAAGGCTGGCTAGAATGGGGGGAGGGGGCTGGGGAAAGCTGGGAGCTAGGTTGCACAGAGGGCTGTATCAAGGAAGGAGGGATCATGAGTGGAAGATTCAGAGGGAGTGGAGACGGACAGAGAGAGGAAGACAGGTATTCCTTGTGAGGACGGGGCGAGAGTGGAACGAGCTTGAAGGGAGGACACTGGATGTGGGAGGAGGGAAGGACTTACAAAGGAGGCTCCGGAGGGGGGAGTGAGGGTAGTTTGGGGGTGGGAACTCCTTGCCACCGGGCGGATGCCCAATAGCAGGTGTACATTATTATTATTAAAACGGACTTAGTTTTGAACCAAATGAAAGCCACTGGAGATCAATGCAAGTAACGTCACAGCAAAAAGAAATGATGTCCAGCAGAAAAGGTACGTGTGAATTTATTGTTCTTGTAAAGTATATTAGTGTTGAAAACGACGAAAGGCATTTGGTTAATGTGATGGGACAGGATTTTTACAATCCTCTAATGTTTAAAATGTCTTTGCTGAAGTTTTATACATTAGTCAAAATTGTGCAACTGAATAACCTTTCACAGCTTATCAGTTTTCAACATTGAAAAGTAAAACTGGTAAAATTTCTTAGATAGAAGTTATGTGAAAAATAAGATCTGTTTGCATAAATTCACAAAGTTGTACATAGGAAATGGTCATAAAACAATACTTTAACATCCTTGAAAGCAAAATTTTTGTATTGCTTTGAAGTTTCTAGCAACAACCAATTATAATGGCTTTGCTAGTTAGTAACACATTTCTGACTAATTAATTTGATTACCAATTTTGTTGTACCTATTTTCATGTTGTAACTGCATTACCGTCAGTTGGGGTAACATTGGCCCTTTGAGGGTAACTTTGGCCCAAGACAAAAAACATGTTAAACCATGTTACAACTTTTCAAAATATTTATTAGATGTGATGATACATATGTTGCATATCATCACATTATGTATCATCACATCTAATAAATATTTTGAAGAGTTGTAACATGGTTTAACATGTTTTTTGTCTTGGGCCAAAGTTACCCTCAAAGGGCCAATGTTACCCCAACTGACGGTACTCTAAAATTGAAGTTTCAAAAATTTATAATTAGAGTATGTTTAAATTAATTTTTCAGGTGTAGGGGACAAAGCCAAAACTACTTTGAAGAAGCGTCGCCAGACAGAAAGGCTTCATGCAATGGCAACGAGTGAGGGCAGCCTCAGACGGAGGAAATAACAACGGTGATGCCCTCTATGCAGTGCTATGGTGTCGGCGTGGGGGAACAATGCAGTCCGTCTCTTGGATGCCAGGGTTGCCTCCAGAGCCACAGCTGTTTCTGCAGAAGTGGCAGTTGCTCGATACACTGCTGGGCCCACTGCATGCCAGAAGTTAGGTAATCCTGGTAAGGTTAAATTATTTACTTGTGAAGACTGTTTATTTTTAAAACAGTGCCTCGTGGTTAATCTGACATTGACTGAAATGTGTATTTCAGATGTAAACAAATATTTCAGAATAATTTCACTTGGCGATGCATGATGTGTGATGTTTTACTTTGCCATCATAGATTTAAATAAATGGGATACTTGATGAAAAATCAATTATAATTTTCCATCTTCATGCGTGCCTAATCTGAACAGAATGTGGATCAGAGTTTTAGTTGGGTAATTATTGATGAGAAAAAAAAATCCAAACAATCTTTAAACTAATGACCTTCATGATCCCACAAAGTATTTTTAATATTGCTAGGTAAATATGTAGAGTCGCGGTATATGCGAAAAAAAATGATAAAAATCCGAAAATACTTTTATTCTATACTCTTTCACTTCCTCTGTTCAAATCAACTGGCAGAGATAAGAAATTCCAAATACTTTAGAAGATATAGAATTTTTTAATTTTCATCACAATTCCTGTGTATTCATGCGGCGATCACCATTGTTTCTGGTTTATGAGTATCTATTATGTTTCTGGTAAATATGTAGTGTACGGATTAGCGCCAAAAAAAAATCTTACAAATATAAAATAACTTTCATTATATGCTCTTTTACGTCCTTTTCATAACCGCATGCGGAGATAAAAAATTCCAATTACTTTTGGAGATATCGCCGTTCTTATTTTGCAATACAAGCCCTATGTAATCATTCAACAGACGCCATTTTATATTTTACCGTGTGTGTTTGTGAATGCCTAAATAACAGAAATTTTCCATTAGGTAAGGTTAGTTACATTATAAATACTTCAAAATAAACGGAAATTAAAAATAATATCAATTAATTTTACTTGTATAGTTTTAAGTATTTATAATGTAACTGACCTGACCTAACAAAACGGGACAAAGGTAGATTAGGTCAGGTCAGCTACAGTATAAATACTTTGAAACTGAACGGACATTAAAAATAATAAAAATTAATTTTAATGGTTGTTTTGTTTTAAAGTATTTATAATGTAGCTGACCTGACCTAACAAACCGGGAAAAAGGATGAACAGTAGGAACTCACGTAATTTTCTTTTTACGTGATGTAGTCGTTCAACTACGTCGCGAAAAAAAAAAAAAATCATACTTGTAAACAAGCAACAATGGTGAACGCGGGAAGCCTACGATTCACTCATCCTTCTGGACATACCCGAATACTCACGTTGGCAAGCCTTCTTTCAACAGACGAGAGGCAAACGCCCGATCGTGCATCTTCGGTTCTTTTTTTTGTTTATTGTAAATAAATATGCAACTCATGAAAACTAATGGTCAATTAGGTTATGTTAGCTACATTATAAATACTTTAAAACATTGTGGATGGTTGATTTGGTTAGGATAGCTACATTAAAAATACTGTGAAATCATGTTAACGGTTTCCTAGCGCTGGATAGCTACATATTAAAAAGTTATTTGCTAAGCAACCATAAATGATTTTACGGTATTTTTAATGTAGCTATACTTACCTAATATAACCAATCATCCACAATGTTTTAAAGTATTTTTAATTACTTCTTGCTAATTTTAAGAAAAGAAGGCTTGCCAACGTGAGTATTCGGGTATGTCCAGAAGGATGAGTGAATCGTAGGCTTCCCGCTGAACGCCGCATCAGTGCACATCATGAAAATTAAAAAATTCCATATCTCCTAAAGTATTTGGAATTTCTTATCTCCGCCGGGTTTAATGAAAAGAGGAAGTTAAAGAGCACAGAATAAAGGTATTTTTGGAATTTTAATTTTTTTTTTAACAAATATTGCCCAAATATTAAAATTAAAAAATTTGATATCTCCTAAAGTATTTGGAATTTCTGATCTCTGCAGGCGGTTATGAAAAGAGGATGTAAAAGAGCATATAATGAAAGTTATTTTATATTTGTACGATTTTTTTTGGCGCTAATCCATACACTACATATTTACCATGTTTCCTATTGGACAATTTTGTCACGTGACAGTTCCGTGATTGGCCAGTATTCAAATGAACCAATACGTGATTATTTATTTATTAATGTTCCGTCGGAGGTATCGCGACGTAGGTGAACGACTTCTAATGGCAAAGGAAATGTACCCGCCTCCAACTTAGGTGGGTTTTTAACGTTTCTAATTTTAAAGTCTTATTTTTTATTTGGATATTGTTGCGCAAGTAATAAGTAACAAAAAAAATTTATGTGAGTTGTTAATGTCCATCATTTGTCCGGGTTCGTTAGGTCAGGTCATTTAAGTATTTGGAATTTCTTATCTCCGCCGGTTGATTTGAAAAGAGGAAGTGAAAGAGCATAGAATAAAAGTATTTTCGGATTTTTATAATTTTTTTTTGCATATACCGCTACTCTACATATTTACCTATTGCTAATCTAACCTGTCCACACTATTTACTTATTTTAAATGTAACCAGCCTAATCAAACCATCTACATTATTTTATGGTATTATAATGTAGCTAACCAACCATTGAAACAGTAAATTACAGGTAAACTTCTATAAATATCGCAACAGTGTTTTAGAGAGATAATAAACAATATCCTGATATTAAAAAAGAGCTTTTTGGAATTTTTTTTGAAGCCCTCTCGTTACTAATTATATTTATTACACTGTTAACCTAAGCAGCTATTCTACTAGTAAACTTTTTATAGCTAATTTATTTTGGCTAATAATTATTCCTACATGTTCTGGAAAATTGATGCAAAAATATCTGTGATGTGTTATGATTTACTAAATAACATCCAAAATAATTTTGTGTGCAGATGGAATGTTTTCTGCTCTTAAACTGCCAGCCAGCTAGAAGGACTCCTGGTAAAGTCCGCCCACCTGGAAGGTAGAAGTCCTGAAGAGAATTGAAAAAAAAATTTGAAGAAATTTAGAATGCGCCGTGAAATTCATGCATCTCAAAATTAGGTGATGAGTGGAACATACATGTTATGTGGCAGGTCACGAATAAATTCTTACTCAATGTTCAATGTATTACCTGTTTTTTTTTTATTCATGTAAAAATCACACCATAATCCGTACAACAGAATAAATAAAAATTAAATGTTAATTAAAAAAAATAAAACCCGGAGCCATCGCCCGAACTACGACCACTCGGCCCGGTGCTCGGACAATGACTACTTTACAGCCTTCCTTCCCTTTGTGCGGGCAGTGTTCTGGGCTCGCTGACGTAATTCTCAGCCAATCACGGCGCATGGCAACAGAGGCTTCCACGAAATGCTTACTTCTGTTCCCACAACGTAGTGATTTTCTCTTTTTCTCACACTCCCATGACCGTGACTCACACGCCTAGCGTGTGAAACAAAGCCTCTGTCGTGGAAAAAACGAAGGAGAATCACGTCAGCACGCCTTCCCACACAAAGAAGCCAGCAAAAAAAAACATTACTTCAAAAAATAAACTTATGAATTTTAAAAATAAAAACTATAAACCCGGATCAAACACTTTACGTCTAACCTGAACTCTGACCAAAATTTATAACAAACGATTATTACTGGATTGCATGAAGAAGGCTGTAATCTGGGTTGTTACAAGTGGAAATGCTTGCGGTTAAATTAGCTTGGGAACAACTATTGTTTCGCCGGTTGCGAATGAAAACAATTGCAGAGGAACAAGATTGTCAAAATAAGGAAAACAATTTGTACTGTACTTATAAATATTGTTATTTTTTATCTATAAGTTTTATGATTTTTAGTTTAATTTTGTACTTTTTATTTGAATTTGCCTGTTTACATTAAAATAAAAAGTAAATCTGCATATACTTTTAATTGCAAAACATGTTTGTACCATGTGCAGGATTTAACTTTGAAGGGGGCTGAATTTTGCAACACTTTATGATATACAGCTTGTTTATGATAAAATTAACAGTTAAAGAAAAAACTTTGATAAAAAAAACTTTGTTAATGGTGTTATGGAAGTAAGACTATGTAATATAATAAACTAATAATATACATATTACGTGTGATTTTTTTATACTTCTGCTGTACTTATATAAAATATTTTTTTTTTTAAATTCATGAAAAACTTTGATGGATAATAAACTTGTAGTGTCGTTCACACATCCTAGTTAATATGCAGGGTGTCATTTTCTGGAAAGTCAGGGAATTAACTTAAAAACTTAAGACATGGAAATTCCTAATTTATAGTAATTTGAGGGGAAAATGGCATGCCCCAGTATGCCATCACCCAAACTTTTTTTAGTTTGTGTATGCATTGTAAATTGGCCTAAGCAAGGTTCTGTTAAAACCAGTACAGCTTTATGGATGGTGGAGGCTGGTTGTCTTCAGTTCTTTCAGAAAATTGCACAATATGTAAATTATTATAATTTATCAGGGAAATTTGTAATTTTGATTATGGAAAGTCATTGAAAAGTCAGGGAAACTTTTCCACTTATTTTTGTGGACACCCTGATTTGTTTATTCTTGCAATTTGTTGATGCACAGAAAAAAAAAAAAAAAAAATCGTCAATTTTGCTGACAAGCTAAGTCTAAACCACTGTTTTTTTATTATTTTTTACAAAAGCAATTAGAATCTAGCATCTGCCTGGTAAAATTTATATATGAAATAACATTTTTTTTTAACCTATGTAGGTATTGTGTAAAAATTTGATTTTTATTTACAAAATATAGATAACACAAATTTTTACACCTCAATTGTCATTAAACATGTGAAATTAACAGTGGCTACAACAATCGCAATAATTTATGCAATATTGTTCATGATTTAGCTAGCCTATATAATTTTTTCACTTTTGAGTTAACAACCAAAAGTTGCACTGACAGTTTATTACTAGTGTTTATGAAATCTTTTAATCCAAGCTCATTTTCAACTACTCATTCTACAAGAGACAAGAACAAAATCTAAATAATGGCATTTAACTTAATTCATTCTCATACATAATAAATAATCACAACAAAAGAAAATTGTAAGAGTTATTTTAAAATTGTTGGCTGCTCATTTATCACATTGTGTTGAAACCTGTTTTGCTTTAGATTTTAAACAAAAGAAATCCAATTTGAAAGGAAATACAAACAATTATAATTATAATGATAAAATAAATCTGAACCACAGAGTTCTGTGAGAAGCCTTAATACCCTAAAACAAACTGGGGAAAAAAAAAAAAGCCAATGAATTGTTTCACACTAGATCTAAAAACAAATCTCCTTTAATATTGCCTTATGTATGTATTTCATGTGATCAACTAAATATAATTGTTTTAATCTATTTTATAAATTTTAAAAAAAATTATAAACTGCATTTTACACTGCAGAACAATAGATGTAGTACATTCACTAGTGGTAATTTTAAAAGCTTGGAAAAAAACCCTTCATGTTAGGTTGAAATCTGTATGTTATTAATAAAATAGTATGGGAAATTATATTGCTTGAGCCTGTATTGTTGCCCAAAGAAAGTTTTTCACTAGTGCATTTATTTACCAAGTAAATAATGTCAACAGTAGCTTGTACATTCCAACATTAAAAATTCCATCAACATGGCAATGTGACTGGTATATTATATTAGGACAAAAATAAGATTAAAATTTATTACACATTCCACATTATTTTAATATATTTCTTGCCCAGTGCTGTACCCCGTGAAATGCAACACTAGACGGTAGTTTTTAATAACGAGCGAGAGAAATGCTTTGCATACATGTAATTTTATTTTCAAGTTAAATTTCCAACAAACACAAACATTTACCATTTTCTCTGGTTCATATACTGGGTCTGGTAGTACAGCTGTACTCATGAATAATAGTTCCTATGAACACAAACAAAACGTGATAACACAGCTGGTAATGTAAGATTACGCAATTTATATATATAAAAGGCAGTTGCTTTAATTATTATTTGTACAACGTTTTCTGCAAAATTAAACAAGGTCGTACAATATTACATTCCAGTTCATTTGAACTTTAATTATGAGTGAACTTTAACTTAATGGATTGGCGGTAGAAAAATTTACACGTAACAATCAAGTTAGTGACAGCACAAGTAATATTTAACATGCTTAAAAAAGTTACTTTCAAACAAATTACAAATTTACCGATTAACTTCTCGCAACTTGAATAAAATAATTCAAATGTCTCTACAATTGCGATTTCAAAATAATACATAACATTAACTCTGAGAAAACTTTCAATTATACATGTCTTTTGCTAGTTGAAACTTCTCACAGTAAACAGTAAAGTGTTTAAGCTGTCAGTAAGGTGTCTCAGTCGTGCGGCTGTGCAGACAGGTCCCCACAGCGAGTGGACTGCTCTGCTTCCCGCACTCGCTCGGCAATGTCCTCTCGTCGCCTCAGCACACCCAGACGCCTGCCTCCCAGTTTCCTGAGCTGCGACTCGGTTGCCGACTCGTCCGGCGATCTTGGCAACGATGAGTAGAACTCAGCTGTACGGTCTCCAACCGGTTCATGTAGTAAGCAGTGAACACAACTTTCCGGATAGAGCACCTTGGTTAGTTTGTGACTTGTGCTATGTCAGTCTGGTGGTCAAGAGTGTGCGTCAATATAGCCGTCTGCACCTTTTGCCCGCCGAGCTCAACCGCCTTAAAACTTTCATGGTTGACTGTCCTTTAAATTTGCTTACAACTTTCATCACTGTATGCTAGGCTTGCTTGAAACCAAAATTCCCAAAGTCTACTCGCACTGCACAGGTCCCTAGTAGACTCGGCCGGTACAACTACTACACGTGTGCGTGGCTGATCACCTCTCGGACGCCTGCGTACTCATTCTGGGTTCTGCACTCGTCCTCGCTGA